>NC_060212.1:21755714-22060535 GCF_021130785.1 Homalodisca vitripennis
GATACTACTTAAACTGAAAATAAACTTAAATTGTCAGAACCTAACAAAGTACTAAATGAAAAAAGAGAATTATTCATTGAATTATGCTTAACCTTAGCTTAAAATAAACTAACACATTTAAAATAAAGATCTTTTTAATAAACAAAAATTTATAATTCTCATTAATGTAGAAAGTTATATAAACAAAAAAAAATTCAACAAGAACCCACGTTACTTACTGGACCGAGGACACTTATCGGACATGGACTTAAATATGGCTATTCATTCGCTAGAAGCTCCAAATCCTCAACAGATTTTACAGCCGTCGCCGGTGAGTCAACGCCAGCTGTCTTCCTGATTAAGATGCGGCAGTCACGGGTCCAGGCGAATGCGATCTTCTTCTCTTTCACGAGACTCCTAGCCTTTCCGAGGATCATCTTGTTGTAGGGGGTGAGGTGGTCGTTTATGTAGACCCTTGTTGACGGCCAGCTACTGTAGATATAAACTGCAGAGTATTTATTTAGATTGGATATTTTGCAGGACGAAACAGCTAAGAATTTAATTCTCTTACTATCATAACCTTAGTACCGTAAACATAATTTGAAAAATATTTATCATAAAAAATAACTTCTTTGGTATCATAACCGATTATAATACTTTATAACCGATCTGAATACTGTATAACCGATTTGAATACTGTATTTCTTACAGGTTCATTTAGTGTTAGCCTAGCTGACATTCGCTACACATGACCTGTAAGTTTCCCTCCTGAATCCAATACGTAAACGGGTGAATTAGTTTTTGATTTATCTTATTTGTCGTATCTAATAGCTTGCAATTGTTTACTGAAATATTATGAAAGTATATATTTAACCATTCTCAACCTGCAACTCTTCTTATTACACCAGTATTTATTATTTGATATTATTACTTTCAAACAATGAAGCTCAAAAGAAGCAACACGAAATGTTAGATATCAACGAAAGACACGAAACAGCAATGTATTGCACATTCCCGGTGGAGCAAACAATATCTGGACATTCTTTCCTGAGTGGGAATTTAAGGATAAAATGTAATTATTGCCGTCTATAGGTCAATCTTCACTTGTAATTGTTTATAAAATAGTCTGTTCTAATAAATACGCATCACTACTTAATGACATTTAATCCTCATTAAATTAATAAGTTATGAATATTTTTATGTTTTAATTGGTCTCAAATATTGAATAAATAAAATATTTTAATCATGATCATATTTTTAATTTTAATCATAATTATGTTTAATTTGTTCTTTATTGACGATTAGTGCCTCCCCTCCCTGCCCCTCCACCACCAGAGGAAGGATGCACTTAGATGTTTAGTACGTTATGTTGCGCTCAATTCCTGTGTAAGTCATCCAAGGTTGGTGGATTTTACGGTGCCCATTGTTGTTTCCTTAACACATGATGTGGAGCTGTCGGGAACTCTTGAAGGTCGAAGGGTCTGACTTGAGTGGTTTTTGCACTGCGAAGATAGCCCAGGAACTGTGCCTCGGGAAGGTTCAGTGTCAAAAACAAAAGTTGCTGACTGGAACTTTTACCTACGTTTCTCTGGGTCCAGACGTATTTGAGTTTGGATGTCCGCAGTGATGTTGATGCTAACAGTGACCGCCAAGAAAGAAATTTTATTGGCAGACCTGAGCGGGCGCCTTTCCATCTCTGAATGTCTTTGAAAGTTCTACTCACCGATTATCTGCAGAAGTAGTTTAAACTGTGGAAATTTTAATGTGGAAGTAGTGGATATGGAAAAAGACAATTTACAAAGGCTGAATTCGCGTTTTACGTGCAGAGGACTTCCGCGGCCTGAGGCTTCTGCTGAAGCGACAACAACAACAAAATAAAATAAGCTTTATTTTTTTTAGAACAGTTACCGACATTCATCCATTTCCTCTAAACTGATATATTATTTAATATCAATATATTGACTACAATAATTAGCTACGAGTTATTAAAAATCATTACTCCAAGGGCGGGAAGAATTATTGAATTTTTACCTGCAGTTCTGTCTGCACGATTCACGAGAACGAAACTTTTTGAAACTGAGATTCACTCATATATAGGCAATATAGGGTCCGATCATAGTGCATTTGAGCTTCTTGAGATTTTGTTGACCATTACGAATATTTTTTAATTTGTCTTATGGTTCACCATGATGACAGTTGCTTACAGATAAATTCGTAAACAAACTTAGTACACTTATGAGATGTAACATAATTATCTGCAAGATACGAATATTTTGAGAAAGATTTGCCCTCAATGAACTTTAATGTTCGCAATTCATATAGACAAGAATGAGCTCTATTTGGTACATGTATGTCAATGGGACCCTTTTCCGTCAATCATGAAAGCCTATAAGTAAGTAGGGTGAAACGATTTCTCTTTAGTTTGTTGGGAGATATAGAAATGGCTTTGCTGGTTTATTTTTTGTTTGTACATCTTTTCCACAAGTTAAAAACTCAAAATTAAAATGCTGCAGGCCTTGAATTTTTCATTCAACATCAGCGAATGGTGTTACGAGACATGTGGATATGTTGTTTTAAAGACCTTGAAAACTAAAAACTAAATGGCCAGTAGTTACTTCAGGTTAGTCACCATTTAATTTTCTGTATGTAGCACGTTCAATAAACTTTAACAAAAATACCTGTTCAATACTACATATTCCTTGAACGATAAATAACACGAACCGTATAAGCAGTTCCATTTAATCGTATACTAGGTACAATTAAATCTCATTAGAATGTATAGCATTCTCATATTATGATGCATTATCAAATATATCGATGTTTCTGATACAAATCTGACTCAAGGTGAAGCAACCGAGTTTTCTACACGTACTGTAGACCTCTCAATTGTGCACCTTATGAGACAATGAGAACACATCTTTACTTACATTACACTATATAATTTAACCTACGTTTATTTAATGTCGAAGTGAAATTATTTTAATATCCGAATGTTTTTATATTTGTTCAGTTGAACTACAGATTCTAGGACTGCATGCATTAATTCCCACCATATATATGTCATCTGTAGAAACAACCTGTAATAAATCGGATTTCAATTAAGAAATGCACAACATTTGACAAAAAATTTCCTATGATATTATTGGTGCTAAAAAAAGTTTATGTTAGTTATGTGGAGCACTAGAAAGGAGTACATGCATGACATTTTAATGGATAAAACACAAGAAATTAACCGACGAAGATCTTCATGATAACTTTGTAACGTATTTAGGCACATAAATCATCTTAAAACTGCATATTTAGGTTCCATCATTCATACATTTAAATTTATGGTATTCCAAAATATACCAAGACCATCAAAACTAATGTGCTTCAAAAGACTATACTGACTCGATGTGCGCTCGTTGTAAACATAACGCTGTATATTATATTTTTTCCTGATTTTGTCAATCATCTTAAGTTATTGGTTTCCTTTCATCCACGTTTTAGTTTAATTTTAACTTGCTAGGTCACAACATTCCAATCGCTAGGTTATTCCTAATCCAATGCCTATGTACATCACCAGAAAACGCATTAGCTCGTACAGGCTTAAATATAAATTTAAATCTCTTCATGCACGTAAATTATCTTTTAAAAATCTATTTCCAAACAATTTGGGATGAGAATTCGGAATGAGGTTTAAAAACTGATTTGACGAGTATAGGAGAACCATTAAGTTCAATTTTTAATAATTCGCG
Source organism: Homalodisca vitripennis (assembly GCF_021130785.1). Taxonomy (NCBI): domain Eukaryota; kingdom Metazoa; phylum Arthropoda; class Insecta; order Hemiptera; family Cicadellidae; genus Homalodisca; species Homalodisca vitripennis. The sequence goes on from NC_060212.1 coordinate 21,759,431, forward strand.
ATTTTAAAGAAATCAAAAATGTTATTCTTATAGTGAAACATGATAGATTTAAGGTTCTTCCTAATATTAAACAATCAAAATGCTTAGTCCTGTTTTGAAATATTTTACTTAACACAACATTTTGCCAGATTTCAACATTATTAGTTTGGTATTTGCTTTTTAATGAAAGGAAATTTATTATAAACACTGTAAATATTTTCCCAAATGTTACTACTATACAATTAATCGGATTTTGAATTTTAAACTTTAATATAGTTAGATAGCCTCAAACTCACTTATAGGTATATAGTCTTTTATCTATCTCTTTTTCCCGAGAAAGTTGAACGACTGTTAATGACCTGTTGTGGTAGATTTAAGAAAATAATCCCAATGAGAGCAAAACATCGCATATCTGAAATTGTTTTGTGGTATAGCGCAGGTGAGGAGGTTGAATAAACCTTTTGAGATGTTGTTGAAGGGAGAAGTTCAAAAGATAATAAGTAACCGGGTGTAGGAAATAGTGGTGGGCCGGTGGTGCCTGGAAAGTTATGATGCCTGGAGGGGATTTTTCTACAGTGCATAAGGTCTCTTCAGTTTCCGGTATTAGGTGCTTTCCCGGGAAACCTCTTCCCTGATTTAGTCTGACTCAGACTTTTCAGCCACTGTTTAAGACAGTTGTGGATCTACGTAGACCCATGGTAAGGAGCATCATTGTTCCTGACGTACCAAGGCTATCTATTCAGGAAGCGCAGTGTGAAGTGCTGAAAGGCACCGTTTCATGGTCACATCAGATAGGGAAGAAAACAAGGCAGGCGTAAGTAAGTGAGGACTGGACAAATAATGATCTTATACATCAGCAGCTTGGTTTTGTCAGAAAGGGGACAGGTTGGTTTGGGTAGTGAAACAAATCGTTCTTATACAATCAGTTCCGATATTATGCGGGGTGATGGCTCTAGGTATGGTAGTCAGGGTTCGAATTAACAGTAATCCAAAGATTTTATGTTTTTGGTCCAACACCATCTTGTGGCCTGAAGGGGGGGGCTCTCACTGGCTATCACGTTTTCCTAATGAAGCAAATAGCATCACATTTGTCCAGTGTCCACTTTTATTATGTTACCCTTCAAAACAAATATTCACTTAAACCCACAATTACTTAAATCATAACCATTCATGATCTGACATTTGTTCTCTGACACGTACCAGATTACAATGTACGATAATGTAAGCAATAGTTACAGCTCAGTGCGTTACTCGAACCTGTAATTAATCAAGCCGGCCTGGCGGACATATCAGCTTGTCACGTGACTTAAGTATGCACGTCGTGTTACTAATGTACTGAGTACTATGGTAATCTGTCATAGCCACACCTACTGTGTGCTCGTGATCGCAATTTACTTTTATATATAGCGTGAGGCAATGGTTGGTAATTTATCAATGAAATCAGACAAGCGGCCATAACTACACGACAGTGTTTGGCTTGTATAGAGTTGCTGTAGTCAACATGCAATGTATGTACGAGGTTTTATAAATTAAAAAAGACAGTATGACTTGTTCCGACCTAAGTTTAGTGTTTATATTTTGAAAGATGTGATATCGGTGTAGTTAAATGTAAATATCTATATTAAACACTACCAGAACTTAGATGCTCATGCAGTTAGCACTAAAGACTGTTACAGTTATATCTCTAAATATTTAAAACCTCGAGTAATAAGTTATTAGTAATACCTCATGACACCTTTACTGTTTTTCTTTCTTTCTTCCTAGAATTTCCGAACAATCAATGTGTCGTTCGAGTTGTTTGATTTAAGGACAGGAATGCATTCTGGGATTGAAGGATAGTACTTTATTGGGAATAAGAACTGGTTCTGTTTAAAAATTATAGAGATCGAAAATGGTACAACAAGGGACTTTCATTTCTCTTCACTACTAGCAACTTAATTTTTAAGTTTCTTGACAGTAATTAATATAGTCAAGAAAATAATGCCTTTGTCATTGATAAAATTACATATATATGTCTCATCTTCTTCTTATAGAAGATAAAATATAGTTCAAAAATAAAATTACTCAAAAGTTATTATTTTTAATCAAAACTCCAACACGTCTCATAACTTTGACACTAAAGACTTTAGAATTAGTATGTATTGTGTGTGTGTAATTATCTATGCCTATATTAAATGTTTTATGTCTTTACAGAGAGCTCTTTACACGAAGATCGTGCAGAATCTAGAGCTTATCCTCATTAGTAACAATGCATTATAAAACAACTCATTACGCTGGGCTAAACTACCACTTGAATATTGAGACTCACATATTACAACAGTCTTCATTGTTATTCCTCTTTGTGACGCTATGTCGTGATTAATTGTTTTTTAGATATATTTTACTGAAATAAGTATTAATAATGTAATATTATATTGCTTAATATTAATCTTGAGCCTTGAAACTATGTATTTCAATCAATGATAAATGTCTTACATTTTTGTATTGTATATAATTGTAAAATAACTTATTAATACAAAAACTAAATGATGTACAATTCTTCAACCTGCATTTAAATTAATTAATAAGAGGCTGAGAATTTATGAAACCTATCATTCACGGTGCTATCAAGGTTTGCATATGTTTATATATATAAACACACACACAAACACATATAATTTAGAATAAGCTAAATTTCATCATAATCAACATTGAGTTTGATGATGGTAAATCTTACATGATGGTGGGATTTGACCATTTTCACATAGGTTTTACGTGTAACTGGGATGGCAAAGAGAAAATCGTAGCACAAATAACTTTCTAAACGAACTTCAATACATTCAAAAGAAATTTAAAACATGTGATATGTAATATCACATATGGCCTAATTATCACAAACATACCAAGTCATTTAAAAGTAAATTGGTTTGTAAAGAATTTTATTATTTAAACACTGCTATAAAACCCAACGTGTTGAAAAATTATATCTGAATTTATCATACACCTAGATATGTCGCGAAAATTATCTTTTTAGACTTTAAACTGTGGATAAAAGTTCATTTTGTTAATACGAGATTTTGTGAAGGTATCTGGATATTTAAATTTTGATTACTCATATACTACCTAGTGGATTAATTTAAAAAAAAGACTAAACATACATGTTACTTACTTGTATTGAAAAAAACATAATTGTATTTTTTTTTTTTACACCACGCATAAACAGATTTGAAATTTATACTTATAATGCTTTATGATAATATATCAGCTGTTGTACTCTCATGCATATAATTAAGGGGAGTATTATGTAAATGTTGTATCAATGGCAGTAGTGACGTGTTCAAACCTATTAATGTATCCCTAACCTTACTTAAATTTACCTGGAGTTAGCTCCTTCATCTACTACTGTAAATATGCCGTCTTACAATGGCAAAGGATACCCATTTCCCATCTTCTATGTAAATGTATTACTATAACTTATATAAACTTATTAAAAATTTAAAGCTAGAGTTCGAATTCGTAATTTTATCGTGTGACATGTAGCCTAATTATCCGTTTACACTTTATTTTTCATTCTTAAAATTTTACGTTGACAAAAATAGTTCTTTGATGGAGCATCCCCATGCATGGGAATGGACTGAGCGTCATTGAACCATATACTCAGTAGTGTCCCATAAACTGATTTTTATTTAATTTATGGTAACGTCTGGTATCTGACGCTGTCTCAGACTTGACTCCTGGAGTCTTGAGTCATGTTCGTCTGAAGAGATCCAAAGAAGTCGACGACGAAGAAGCTCAAAACGTAACATTTACATCAGAGACACCTTTAAATAGGTGAAATGGTAGTCTCATCAGGTACAAAATTGCTCCACCGTGCTTAGACACAATGTCAGTCACATCTTAATGCATTTAGTTATAATAAACAGTTATTTATATAAATATTTGTGTATATATTAATATTATCATACATTTCTAACATTTTACTTTGCATTGCAAATCTTACAACATTGCAGAGACATCGTGTTTCTCTAATATTGTAGGGATTATCATAGAAATGCACGAAATATATTATATACCCAATAAGTTTCCCCATAATCCCAGAATAGCACAAATATTGTTTTACGCTTGGATAGGTTAGCTGACAAGAGCAGTGACACGTGATGTCACATTCAGCTGTAAGTCCACGTGACCAGTCACGTGGCAGGTTCTAGTCAATCACGTGACCAATATCCCTACCCGAGCACAGATTAACGAGATTCAGTTACTTTACAATACATTGCCGTTTATTTCTATTCCATTTAACTTACCCTGCGGCATTAATAATAAAATTGCAATGGTAACCTTATTTAACCACACTGATCGCCGTTGAAAGGGTTTGTAATGAAAAGTACATTTAGTCTTTTTTCATCAAGGTGAATTAGGGCAAAGAAGCCCTCTCTAACTCTTATTGAACATGTTTACAATTTAATACTATGAGTAACATCTACAGTTACTTAAAAAATCGTTGTGATTAAAATATCTCAGAATAATACGAGTTGCGTATGTTTTATACTATGTTCTAAGCAAATCTGTTAGGCACTGTACATTTTGTTAGGAATATATTTATTAAATAAGGCATCAACAAATGTTGGTGTAAATGGTGATAGTAAATATTTTAAGATAGTACCTATTGGTAATCGTGGTATAACATTGTGTAAAAACAAAAGAAACAAATACAACAGAATTAATGTCTAGCGCTTAACTTTTTATTCAGTAAATAGTATTTCTCACATGTTTATCTAGGATATTATGTCACCTAATGTACTCGTATTACGCACTGGTCATAAGATGTGGTAAATTCAATGTAGTTGTTGTATTTAGTCGTGATAATCCTATACATCAATTATTGGCTGAGCTTTAGCGAAGCCTATCACCCATAGGGCTGGAAAATTGTCATTCCGTGGTCTGTTTTCCAGCATGGTATCATGTTGACAAACTCACATGTTCACTTAATTGTGCATGCAGCTTCATTATTATATAAGTAAAAATGAGTACGATTATGTGCATGTGACTCCATGAGATTTTCTCTCTCTCTCTCTCTCTCTCTCTCTCTCTCTCTCTCTCTCTCTCTCTCTCTCTCTCTCTCTCTCTCTCTCTCTCTCTCTCTCTCTCTCCTCTCTCCTCTCTCTCTCTCTCTCTCTCTGTCCATCTATCCGCAAGACGTCTCGAGAATAAAACAGGAATATTTAGAAAGAATAATATAATTATACCTATCGATTTGAAATTTTGCACAAAGACGTGGGATTTAATAAATAACGAGATCATCTGCATTGAGCCTTGCCACTCCTGTTAATATATTCATAAAAAATTTCAAATTTGATGAAAAATTTGTTTCATCTAAGAAGAAAAAACAATTTCCTCTCACACAAGTTATGTTATTTCTTACGGCATCACTGTTAATATAGATATTTAAAATATATATTTTCAAAAAAATTCGAATTTATTTCCATCATGTTATGTTTTAGTAAATGTTACATAGATTTAAGGTAATCAGCTAGAATGCAGCTAAGTGAAACTTGAATACCGGAGAGTAAATAATGTATTACCTGATTATATTTCAAGTATGTTTAAAATATACATAGTGTCAGAATATTATATTTGTCTTTGAAATAAATAAAAAGATTTGAATGTGTATTATATAAACAATTTCGATTAATAAAAATCATTTTTACCATCTTATTTTCTGTAAATATGCAACACTGATGTTCATTAGCCAAATTAAACAAATTGTTACATGAATAATGCATCATTTGCTTTTATTTTAATGTGGGAGGAAAACCACTTCAATGAGCGTTCCGTGGCAAACTGAATAGAATATAATGGGATTGTAATTGGAAAAACTAATGGAGATCGTTTTGTGTAATTATTTTTAAATCATGCATATTTTGAAGTAATTAATTTTTAAATTGTCATTATTGAGTGATATAGTTTTGTTTAATATTAAAGTTACGTCATTGAAAATGCTTATTATACTTTTTATACTTGTATAATGTACGAGTATGTTACACTACGTGAGGCATAACAAGCTACAAAAAAATTTCAAGTAAAATTTCAAATCTGCATCTAATTTTATTTTCAAAATAAAGAATGGAGGAGGTTTCATTGTAAATCATTTTCCCTAATAATAAATCATTTTTTCCTTGTAAATAATTTGTAGTAAAATATTTATTGTGTTCTTCCTGTGAATAACTTAGACACATTCTAATGTAGAAACAACATTTACTCGGTTTACTGATCTAAACATATTCCTTTGAGTCTTCGTCAAACGTTCATAATATTAATTTATTTATTCATTAAAATTAACTCTAGTTCAAAATGCATTAAACACATACACTGCTGAGGGGATTTTAATGATCAACCCCTATGAAACTACGCAAAAAATGGTTTAATATAAGAGGTCTTGATTTGTGAAATCATCGGCTCGATTTAAACACGAAGGGATAGTGTAGAAATAAAGAATGATAACCTAAATTGTTATTGAAACAAAAGGGTGCAAGTTAATACTGTAAGCTAGTTTTGCCAATGTTTTAGTTTTATAGTCTATGTATAGTAAACCTCATGGTAAACTACAGGGCCATAACGAACTTACCCATGGCGGTGCCAACTGTATAGTGTCCAGAAAGTTTTGCGTTGGTAACGACCTTATTAAAAAAAAAAAAAAAAAAAAAAAAAAAAAAAAAAAAAAAAAAAAAAAACACTAACATCTTTAATAGTAAGTACCAATACTGTTTCCAAACCCTAAATCTTTCTGGCAAGTAATCGTGTGGTTCAAATATGGATATTATCGGGCACCATTCTATTTATAATCGTAAGAAAACTTTAAAAATTCGTATCCATACAGTATTTCAAACCTCGGTTTTCAATTTTATGTAAAGAGTAAATTTGGGTTTTCCATGTGTTCTAACAGCATGTTAAAAACCTCTGTACAGGCCATTTGCGAGTTTATTAGAAAAGTTTACAATTTATAAAATTTCAATTCAATACAAGTTTTCGCTAAAAATATCACATTTAGTGGATCTCCGAAATTAAGCTGTTACATTTTCAAACGCATTTCTTAGTGGCCGCCCAAAATCAAAGATCAACGTTTATAAAAATGTAATGTAAATCCGTTATGTAGCTTCTTATAGACTTTATGATGAGTGAAATAAGTGCTTTTATGTATATTGATAAAACAGTAATTTTTTACACTTTCTCTAGATATGATATTGATCTGATGTACTTATTTGTACCATCTTATATACCAAGAATAAATATTAATCGGTTGCAAAGTATATGTTTTCAATCGATTGTAGTTTCCTTACAAAGATAACGAGTATATAAAACATGTACGATAATATGAGTTTAAGGATTGTTTAACTCAAATCAAAAGAAAAATAGAAGTTAGAAGGTGTTGAACTTCAGTCATGAAACAATCCTAGCTTAAATCTTACGGTTACGAAATGTTAATTGTATTTACTTTTCAATTTTATTTCTTGAAAAGATTTCTTGAGAAGGCTTAGGTGTTAACAGAAAGATTTGTGTTTGTGGTCATTGTATTGCTCCTCTTCGATTCTTGCAACAATTGCATAACACAGCTTGTCCTCAGTGTCAAGATAAATATCAATTTCATCTGACAAGGAAGGGCAGAGTTTCGTATTTCTCAATATAATTGGACAATATAAAAAACAAATCTCAAATGTGAAAAGTTAATACAAAGGTCATTATAAAAAATATCTAGTTGTTTATGCTTCCCTCTCAAACGAGACATAACTGAACTATACATATTTTTTGTGTACAAATACATGATTTATATTTGAAGTAGTGCGAAATTTTATATGCCTTTATATGCTATATTTATTTTAGGGTTGTCGGCGTTGTTGAGCTTTGGAGTAAATAATATATCTAAACTATGATTTTATGAATGTTAGTATGTAATAAGTAAAAGAGAAGACTATATAGTTAATAAAGTCAGACACCATATAAATATTTACTCGGGGTCACAAACTTCATCCAATTGGTTTTATTATACCTTTTAGCTTAAACAGTATAATAGTGTAGGAAGTAACGTACAGCCTCCAGCGCATGGTAACTTTGTACTGATGAACAAGAAAAGGCAAATTTGTTACAAAGTATATCATATAATATTTAATTCAGCTTAAAAATGGATATAATAAGTATGAAAGTCTGAATCATTTCCTATCTATATATGAATGTACTATAACATGATATAGTAAGCAAAATTATGTAAAATTATGGCTAGGAACATAATTATAATATCGTTTGTATGTTTGAACTATTTTAGTAAGTATGACTTCAGCCTACATTAAAGAACACTAAGAAAATAATTTAGTCAAGTAAAAATCTGAGGTCATAAGGAAAGCCAAGGCCTAAATATTTAAAATTGACGTATGACTTGGTTTATATTGATATACATACAGTTTTATTCTTAATATAGTAACGAGTTTTCAAAATTACGCATAAGGGAAATGTAAGAATATAACGATCATCAAATTCGCATTGGGTGGCAGGTACCATTATTGAACTAACTGTTGCTAATATATACTAATATATAAAATGAAGCTATATGGAAAATTTCATGTCAATAGGTCCATTATTTTTATAGAAATGGCGAGGACGAACGAACGGACAGAGTAAGAAACACGATTTTTCAGCCCCTCGAGGGCTTTGCTAACATTCAGCAAACTATATTTGGAATTAGTATGTATTATTTAGTTTCAAAACAAACTGTGTTTGTTCTAGCTGCTAAAAGTAACAGATTCAGCTACTATATTTTACTAACTACGAGTTGGTACTCAGTTTATTTAGCAATATGTGTAACTAATATATTACTTTCAAAATCCCATTTTAAAGCAATGCATCAAGCATAAACTAACTGTCATGTAGTTCTGATAGCGTGTCTGATTGCATGGATTAATATTAAGCAGTTCGTCACGCGATGTGTAAAAGTAAATTACAAACATGTGCTCCACGGTAGGTGTAGCTACGACAGATTATCATTGTAATTATTACAATAGCTATAGAGTGTGCTTAATTGAGTCACGTGACCAGCTGATATGTCCAACAGTCTAGTGTGTCTGATTGCATAGATTAATAGTGAGCAGTTCGTCACGCGATGTGGTAAAAAGTAAATTACAAACATGTGCACCACGGTAGGTGTAGCTACGACAGATTATCATTGTAATTATTACAATAGCTATAGAGTGTGCTTAATTGAGTCACGTGACCAGCTGATATGTCCACCAGCTTAGTGTGACTGATTACATATCAGAGTAACGAACTAAATTATAGTACTTACCTCTGTAACGTAAATTGTAAGATTTGTCATATAAAGTATTACTATAATACTTAGATATAAATGTCTATGTTCCTTGATACAATAGGATACGAACTTTTACCTTTGTAAAAAAATTAATTTGGTTTAAAATGTTGATCTACATGGCAAAACATACAATTAAAATAAAAATGCGTGTTCTGTTTGTGACATCATATAGTTATGCACATGGAAAATAGAATAATTTATGTAAATAATACAACAACAGTACTTTTACAAGCATTTTCCTTCGTTTAGTGATAAAGGAATCAGTAACATTACGTTTGAAGATCTGCTATCTAATTTCTTCCTCTGGTGACTAACCTAACACATTTATACTAACACAATATTAATATTAACACAATATTAATATTAACACAATTAATATAACACAATTAATATTAACACAATTTATATTAAAAAAACAATTCATATCAGAACATTGTGACACGCATAAGTAAGGAATCTAAACGATCTTGTAGCGTTTCAACTCCAATAACCCTAAAAAAGTGCATGAAACATAATAAAAACCTAACGCAACAATATTTATTAAACGTAACTACATAATTCATAGTCACAATAGGTTTTTAATACCCAATCTCCCACCTATGACTGTCCTTAGGCCAATATTAAATGGTAATCGTCACGGCAGAAAAAACATAGTTGCAAAAAGCTGGGAAACGGAAGTGGGAATTTTTATTATTGGTTCATAGTAGATGCACTTCTTAAATCCATGCTGACAGTCCGCATTGGGGTTTATTACAAACCTCTCATTTCTTTAATACTTTAGGTTTCAACCAAAGCGGCCTAATTTTTACTGATAGTTGACTCATAGGACAGTCTACCAATTAATGTATGAAGCCTTGATTTATTTATTTTTGAAGAATTGAGGTTCTCTATGCACTATGTTGGTTTTATTTCATAGTCGTAGGAAAAATAATGATTTGCTACTTATTTGTGTCATTTATGAAGTTTCTCGTGTTTTATTAACTGTTATTAAAACATCTAACGCTATTTCTTCGGGCCTGTATATTCCCGAATCGAACTACATCTTTTACCGTAAACAATGTTTAGGATCCTGTGTTCTATTTTTCGTTATATTTTTAAAGACTCTGTCTAAGGGTCTTGTGAGTTTAAAGCGCAGTTATAATGGTGTGTTTTATACTTATTACTGATTTTTTATCACTGAACGAATATTTTACTAAATTCAGAGATATATGAGATGTTGCTTTTTGCGCATATATGTTAGGTTACATTTTAATCTCATTCAGCTATATGTGTTACAAAATCAAATGTTAAAATATTATATATATTTTCTTTGTAATTTTATACAGTTATATTCCATGATTTTCTCATTGCTATCAAGATTAACTAAAAGTACAATATTAAAGTGTTCGGTAGTGTTCAGCTACATCCTATGAAGTTCAAACATCATCAAATTCGTTATAGAGTTTACATAAAACCATGCAACATTTCAAGCCTAAAGGTCAGTTCGTTCGCATATCTTGTGGACAGGCATGCATAAATGATAGTTTTACAGCATTTCTCGTGATGGGCTTTGCTAAGGGACATTATGATATTTTTTGGTTTTATTAATTAAAAACATAAACTAACACATATTTTGTAGAAGAGTCCAAATGTTTAAAAGTTGATAGTTATTTGGGACCTTAGAATTTACACTTTACTAATTCTTTCCCAAGAATTTTTTTATTGAATCTCCTTGGTCCAAATCCATCCAAATTGTATAAAATATTTGTAGATTTTATAAACACACTGGTTCTTTTGTAGTTGCATATTTGTTTATTTTTAACTATAAAAAGATATCATACTAACAAGTTATTTTTAAATTTTCCTATTGTGCTATAGACAAAAAATTCGTATTACGCATCTAAAATTAAACTTCTGTGGTTACAAAAACAAAAAAGTAATTGATCAAGGTACCAAAATGACATATCAGTCGGTTGCTTTACTCAGATATGCACATTGTAACACTGTCTGTCATAACCAGTCTTAACGTGGTTCATTTGTTTGCAACTTCGCGTGAGGCACAAGTCACACGTTAATCTATGCAACCGGTAAATCTTTTAAAACAACACGTTAAAAATAATAGGTTTATTACGGAGCTTTTACTCGCTACGCAATACATTTAGAGGGGAAAAATATGGAAAACGTTCTGTTGACAAATTTGTATATTTTTCACTTCAATTTTTTCACATGCATTGTAGATACAGGCCTACGTTTAACTGAAAAAACTAAATAAGTACCATTTATAAATTCCAGCTATTTAAGTACCAGGATTATTAAATATTTAATTAAAAAAAATAATGTTTGCCTAAAAATGACTAGAGTTTACTCTATCTCATTGTTCGGGTGTAATAATATAGTTTATTACTAAAATATAAAAGATACCTTTAAACGGTATCATGTATTGTGTCTTTTAAAAAATTATGAAGCACTTTCAAGTCAGTGGTGGTATTTCTTGTATGAATACCAGAAGAAATGTATACCTGTATAAAAAAAGAAAAAATCACAAAGTAAATTTGCGATTTGAGGAGGAACTGATATACCCCAACTTTGTTACCAGGACTATCGTTATCTGATTTAGCGATAAACTCCCTTAAATCTGCTTGCGGTAAGTGAGGACCTACACAACAGATAGCGCTGCTACTCTCAGTCTGTACCTTGTAGTGGTCATTTCATTTCTCTTGTGCCTGTGTGGTAATGTAATACGTCAGAGATATAATTCATGCGGCACTAACGAAATGAGGGAAGAGATCTGTACAACCAAATCATTCTTTGGCCAAGAGTATTGGCTTTCTTCATAAAGGTGAACTATTCATATTGCATTCTATTTAACGTGTGATAAAATAATTTAGTATCTTATATCTATGTTGTAGACGCATAACGGAAAAATTTAGTAGAATAAAAAAAAACATAATTTGTCGTCTAGCAATAGTAACACTTTAGTGAAAACAGAACTGCATTTAATAATCGAGAAAGAGTTTACATGCAAAATATTCCGCTTCTTCACTATTTAAAATAAAATTCCTAATGTATTGCAACTTAGTTTAAAGCCAATTTTTTTATATTGAAAAAATTATTGTTTTTAATATGGTTAAAGATTGAGGAGTTATTCTTTTTATGTACTTTTACTTTTACCCATCGCAGTGCTAAAGGCATACGTAAACTGAACTACAGATTCATATTAACATTTTTATAAATCTAAAAACTACAGTGTATTTGCCATGACCTTGTAAACACACCTTCCCGTGAAACCTTAAAAAGTATTTTTAATTTCCGATATATTTGGAGAAACTCCTTGTTGATACTTCCTAGTAAACATTGTTCCAGAGTTTGTAACACGATCTGAATAAAATGGCAAGTTTACAGGTTTGTTTACCGTCTCATCAGCGGTACAACTAGGTCAAACATACCGAAATAATAAAACAAACCATAAAATTTTGTTCTTATAATAATTTATCAATTAAATGTGATCATTAAAAAGCCTAACGAAGTAACAGATTGCAATACATAATCAGCAGCAAGAACTTCTATAAAATGCTACATTTAATTTGTGTTTGACAAAGGCTACTCAATTTCGAATTTCTCTGTAACAAACCCTTTCGCCAAGAATGATTGCTCATTGTTTTCCTCAAAATGTGTTTCCTCATCGGACCAAATTTACATGTTTATTGAAACCATTATTAATTTATCTGCTTTTGTAGAATTGGGTTTGTGTTTTAACAAAGCCAGACGAATATGTCGTAGATTAATTGACCTATCCTAGGGGGTTTGTGATAAACGTCCATCAAATTACACACTTTAATGTAATCTGTGCATTTTGTTTGTTGCATTAATGTAACGTTTTGAGTATGAATAAAATACTGTTTCCTGGGCGTATAAAAACTACACCTATCCCTTTCTTCTAGCTATTAATGACATTTATGAACACAATTTGATTTTATGATAAACAAGGAAATTTATTTTCAGAAAGGTATTTTATACTTTAAGTGAAGTTCTTCGAGTGAAATTGTTGATAATAAATTCTTCCATAGTATAAAACCTATTACTACAAAGCCGCTGTGTTTGATTTATACACCTGTTCAGAATCTTTTTTTGGGATAACAGAAAGAAACTGCACTCTTTTTTACAGTGTTATACATCCTATTTTTATCATGCAAATTTTAGTAAAATATACTGTGGAAGCTATAAAAACATAGGCTTAATATGAACATTGCAGATCCTCTTAACTACTAGAACTGTATATTATAAAAAGCTTTTTTATAGCAAGTATTATAAAAAGAGTCCCTGAGCATGGTTATTAGGTGTCTCTTAACTGTCTCGAGCCTGAGATAAAAGAGCTTCGAGCTTTCGAGCTTTAAAACCAAATTAAAAAATCCTTCAATAATGAAACACTACGATTGTCACACCTTCATAGCAATTTTATTCCAAGGTTATTGTAAGGTAACAGTCCCACTACCTAAATTTACATTCTGTATATTAATTGTGCCCGGTTCTTCGATGCTCAACCTTTTATATTTGTAAGAAATTAGAAAGACCAACTAGAGACTCTTGCAGTTATTACGATCAATAATCTTGTCATTTTATACATAAAGAAGCTATGGAATTATTCATGTATTTAAAAATATTGATAAACCTTTTGAGCTTGAGTATTAATAAAATATATGAAAGTCATAACTTAAAACATATTAAGAAAATTAAAAAAACTTACTACGGTTCAATAAAAATAATTTTAATTTAATAATCACTTAGTAATAAAATAAAAATAAAGCTGAAATTAAACACTATGAGTAATAAGATATATCAAAAATATGATCTAGGTGAACGGTCCAAACTGCACATTCGAAGCAACTCTTACACTGATAATTCGTTAAAGTATACGACTTGTATTTTTTTAATGGGTAAGGAGGAGGGTTAAAAGTTAGCTAAAGTTAGAGAAAATTGTACTAATGTTGCGACGTGTTTACCTTTAGACATATGTATTTACCAACATATTCAATTAGTCTGTGTAAGTGACATATGCAGCTTCTTTCAAAATACGTTGCTTTTTGTGTTCAATAAAAGCGGTAAGAAATGTTTAAATAAGGACGACGACTATTACTTATGTTTATTATGATGTATTAATTATGTTCTTATGATATTTCTTTACGACACTGTTGAAGCTTATTGGAATCTAAACTATGACCTTGAAGGCTTAATAAGGCAATCAGGAGTTACAAATTAAAAGAGCAATTGCTTTTTTGCTAGGCATTGATCTAGTTAACTGTCTGTACTATATACTCTGGTTTTTATTTGTAGTTTTCATTGTAATCATCAATGACGAAAATGAAACGTAAAGTGTTTACTAAAGCTAATTGTTCTTAATACGAATTCTTAAAAATGTTTCATAAAACATTTACTCATTTGCAAAGTACATGAATAATATTACTTAGTATTCAATCCAGTACGTGATATAACATAACGTGATACAAGGTAATTAGTTAATAAACTGCGTAGTCTGGTTTTGTTGACGCATAAGACAGAATAGCCAAATAATTATGATTCGTTCACTGGATTTAGTCTGTTTGGATATTCTACGAAAATCAAACGACGGTTTTTGCCTCTAATGGCACTTTTAAAAACACCTGTAAACTGTTTTAGTTTTCTCTGGTTTTTACAATTTTATTCAACTGATTTAGAAGATCAAGAAATATTAGTATTAAAAATTTTCAGAAATTTAATTAGTGGCTTTTTCATGATATATGTTCTGGATAATAAACTAGATTTACTTAGAATTTTGAGAATAATTAGATTTTATTATTATTATTACCTAGTTTATAGAAAGTATCATTGAAGAATATTATGAATTATAATAATTCCTCTAAAATTTTATTTTAATTTAAATTTTAAAATTTTTTATATTTTACAATTTAAAATGTTAAAGAGTTTTATGCAAATTCTATTGATAAGTATGTTACTTTACAGTGCCACTAGTATAAGTTCACTTGACTTACCGAAGTGATCATAAACTATACTATGTTTACTTTTTGGCTGGAGTTGAATTCATACTGTAAGTGCTTTCTACAATATATCTTGTCCCGATGTCTTTCTTAAGAGTTGAAAACGGGAAAATGTATCTGAAAAAAGATGGTAAATACAAAGAGAGACTTAAAACTTGATATATGTATATGTGTTTCTAACTTTTCTTGTCCCAGTGTCTTATTTATTACACTGAATTTAATAAATACTTTAAGATTAAATTTCATATTTGAATTTTTAAAACTAATATTAATTATTGCTCGGAAATATAGAGAGAAAATTTGAATATTGGTTTTATTATCTGTATATTTGCCAGTTTATGTTGAGCATATCTGGGAGCATGTAATGTTGAGTTTTGTGTGTTAGTTATTCCGTGTTTTATAGTATTGTATTTGTGCGGGGTTTTACTGGGTTTTTTTTGTCTCAGGGAAGTAGGAGCTGGGTACTCTTATTGAGCCTCGTCAGTTGGTTGCCTTTTGAGTTGAGACTACTTAAGTTTAGTAAGTTAGATTTTGTTTGTCTTGAAGTTGATATGGCCGTCTCTTTGGTGCCTGAGTATCTCCGGAAGCCGGAGCTGGTTTTTGAGGTCGTGTCTAGGGGGCAGCAGGCTCGGGAGGACGTAAAGGGGTTGAGAGCTCAGCTCAGGGCCTGTTTGAACTTAGAGAGGACATAGCAGGAATCATTTTGATTGGAAGATGAATTAGCTAGCTGCAAGACTAGGATGGAAGAATTAGAGG
Organism: Homalodisca vitripennis; assembly: GCF_021130785.1. Classification (NCBI taxonomy): domain Eukaryota; kingdom Metazoa; phylum Arthropoda; class Insecta; order Hemiptera; family Cicadellidae; genus Homalodisca; species Homalodisca vitripennis. The sequence goes on from NC_060212.1 coordinate 21,775,511, forward strand.
ATGACATTGATAGTGGGTCACTGCCTTTAACTGGGTCGGCCAAGGCTCGTTTGGGCTCCCAGATTATTCACTGGTGCGCCAGGGTGCAACTGCTTAATAAGGCTCCTGGACTCACCGCTGATATTGGTGCATGGGCCATTACTACTTCTGAAAAACTACAGTCAGCCCTGGAGAGTCTAGGTGAGGTTAGGTCCGTCAGAGAGAGAGGGGCCTCCTTTCAGGAGCCTCCTACTCTGTCAATTTCGGATTCTCGTATTGCTGAGCTTGGAGGAGCTGCAGGTCCTCAGGGTGTTGCTCCAGGGTGCCGAGATTCGGAATTGGTATCCTCTGCCATTTCTGCTGCAATTGGAGGTTCAAAGTCTTCGGTACATCCTGTGTTCATGGATCATGTAGGTTGTGGGACGGTTGTTGATGGCCATGATGTCTCAGGTCTATTTAGTTCAGCCTTTGCCAAGTTGTCCCACCCACTCTCACCTATACTTCAGAGCATGCCCAAGGCCGATGGATTGGAGTTACATCACCTCCTTGCTTTTCTTCAGGAAGCTTTCAAAATTCAGGAGTTTCCTGGAATGACCGATTTGGTACTTATGGAAATTTTAGCCCCCTTTTGCATGAGACCACTAAGTGACCGCCTACTTGACTGTCTCAAGCGAAGAGCACCTTTTGATGAGTTTCATGCTCAAGTTATTGAATATTTTATACCTGGTCGTGTCATGGAGCGTTTGCGAGTTGAACGTATTTATCGCCCACAGGCACCCGGAGAGACGCTTAGTCAATTTGTCGGCGAGATACGAGGGGTGGCCCAAATACTACGTCTTGACTTAAGCGAAAGGCAACTGGTGGACATTATTCTGGAGGGAATCAACCTGGAGGACCGTTTGTCGTTTGGTTTTCTGCACAAGACCCACGTCTTGGGCGGATCTAGACCGTCTCTGCATTGCATCCAGAGGAGTCCAGGATGCGGAATTCCTAAGGGAGAGATTGATGGGACATCTGCCCAGTGAACCTCCTGGAAAGGTTCGGGTTTCAGCAGGGTCAGGGCAGGGGGTGCAACTCCCGCGTGGGCAACCCCCAACTTGTTTTGGTTGTAACTAGAGGGGTCACTTGAGGCGGAATTGTCCTCGGGCACGTGGGAGTTTTGGTTCCTCCTGACTAGTTAATCTTCCGGGACCTGGAACTGGACTCCTTGTTAACTCCGTCACTTCGGCAAGAAAACCTAATATTGTTAGTAATAATATAGTTGCCGGACTAAATATGTCTGGTAGCGTGATGTCTGCTAGGGTGAAGAACAGGGGTAATAAAGTCAAATCTTGTAAGGTATCCACCAATAAGGAGACCATTGCTTCCTTGGCTGCATTGGGTGTGAGAGCGGGTTGCTCGGGTTGCCCACGTGTAGATGTCCTTGTCGGAGATGTGAACCGGAAGGCCCTTGTGGATTCTGGTTCAGCACGCAGCCTGATATCCTTGCGTTTTTTCCAGGAGTTGTCAGCCTCTGGTCTCATCCGACAGGTTGAACCTAGTTCTTTAATTTGCTGGACGGCGTCTCGCTCTCCTTTGCCCATCACTCATGAAGTCCAGTTTAAAATCAAAATCCACCATTTTTCTTGGGTGTGGCGGTTATTGGTGGCAGGGGAGTTGTGTTTTCCTTTTATCTTGGGGGCTGATTTTATTCGGAGGACTGGCATGATTTTGGACTTGGGCAATGGCCGGTGTTTCTTTCGCTTTTCTCGGTGGGTGTCAATACCTTTTTCGGATGAATATTCTCATGGGGCTGCCGCAGTCGAAGCGGAGGGAGATAGGGTTTCCATTCCTGATCCGTTGGGGCATCTGACCGTGGAGCAGGCTGAGGCTATAAGGGGCATTTGTTGCCGCTTCCCAGAAGTACTCACACCAAAACTGGGTGTTACGAAGCTTCTTGAGTACGAGATTCGCCTCACTGATACCCGCCCGGTTCGTTCTCACCCCTACAAACTTGCTCCACCTAAAATGGAAACGCTGAGGAGCATAATTAATGAACTTCTAGAGAATGGAGTTATCGAACCTTCTTGCTCAGGTTATGCCAGTCCCGCTTTCCTGGTCCCTAAGCCAAATGGTAAGTCCAGAATGGTCCTGGACTATAGAAAGCTTAATTCCCAGATTGAGATTGACTCGGTACCTCTCCCCGATCTACATTCGGCATTTGATTGGTACGGTAAGGCCAAATTTTTTCTCCATATTTGACCTTAACCAGGCTTACCACCAGATACCTTTGAAGCCTGAATCTCGTCCTCTCACTGCGTTCTGTGTTCCCTGGAATTTATATCAGTTTACCCGTGTTCCAATGGGCTTAGCTGTGGGAGCTCAAACTCTTACCCGACTATTAGACTCTATTTTCCATGACGTCAAATTTAAATTTGTATTTAACTATTTGGATGATCTTCTTGTATACAGTGAGAGCTTTGAAGAACATTTGACCCATCTGGAGGAAGTTTTATTTAGGTTGCGTGGTGCTGGCCTTACCGTCAACCCGGAAAAGGTGAGTTTCGCCCAAAGTGAGATTTCTATTCTGGGTCACCTTATTTCCACCCGGGGCGTCTGCATAGATCCAGCTCGGACCCAGGCGATCAGGGATTTTCCTCCTCCCAAAGATGCAAAGGGAGTTGCACGTTTCGTGGGAATGATAAATTTTTACAGGCGTTTCATACCCAATATTGCAGAGTTGGCCGCTCCTCTTAATCTGCTTCGCAAGAAGGGTGCTAAGTTTTTGTTGTCAATTGTTGAAAGAAGCTGTTATGCAGCCTCCTGTGTTGGCTATGCCGGATTTTGGTCGAAAATTCGTCTTACAAACTGATGCGTCCTCCTTGGCTATTGCGGCGGTGTTGTCTCAGGAGGTGGATGGCGACCGGCAGCCAATTGCTTATGCTTCACGCACATTGACACCCTGTGAAAAAAAAGAGTTCATCTGTTTATGAGCTGGAGTGTTTGGCTGTTGTGTTCGGGATAAATAAATTTCGAAGGTTTTTAGAGCATAAAGAGTTTCTCCTTGAAACCGACAACCAGGCACTATCTTGGCTCCTCGCTCATCCTCGTCAGCTTGGGAAAATTGGTCGTTGGGTCGTTCAAATATCTTCCCTTAAATTTACTGTGCAACATGTGCGTGGCACGCAAAATATCATTGCCGATACGCTTTCTAGGATGTACCATACTCCCGGCGACCAACTTCAGGATTTGGAGCCGGTATGTGGAGCTGTGCTGCTTGACTGTCCTCTGGCCTTTTCGGGTATCCTCCCTCATCAACTAAATGATCCCGAGCTGGCCAATATTATCTGTGAGCTTCAAGGGGGAGGTGCCCACCCCCCGTATTTTCTGTCCCAAGGTACCCTTTGCTGTCGAGCTAGGCAGCGGGGAAAGCCCAAATTAGTGCTGCCAAGTCTTCTTGTACCGATGGTTTTTCATTATTTCCATACTTCTCCCGTGGGCGGTCATTTAGGTATACATAAAACCATCGCAAAGATTAGGGACCTCTTCATTTGGAAGGGCATGGATCGGGACATTGCGGCTCGAGTACGGTCATGTCAACTGTGCTCGTTAAGCAAGCCCGCCCAGAACGCTAAGCTGGGTCTGTTGTCATCTGAAGTGGCGGAGAGACCTCTGGAGAAGCTTTTCATCGACTACGTTGGGGCTTTCCCTCGTAGCAAGTCAGGTAATAAGTTCCTGCTTGTCTGTGTAGATGCTTTCTCCAAGTTCGTCTGGTTGTTTCCGTTACGAAGCACCACAGCTCAGCTCACGACTAAGGTGCTCCGTACCAATCTTTTCCAACATTTCGGAATTCCCGCCACTATAGTATCCGATAATGGAACTCAGTTTTTGTCCAATGAATTCAAGAGAATGTGCTTTGGGCACGGTATCCGCCATGTGACGACTTCGCCTTACTACCCACAGCCCTCCCACGCAGAGCGTTTTAAAAAAACCGTAATCTGCGATCAGCCCTCATCGCTTTCCATGCTAAAAATCACAAGACGTGGGACCAAGAACTCCCTTGGATTCAATTTGCTTTTAACACAGCTGTTCATGAAAGTCACAAGGCGGTGCCCTTCGAGTTGTTGTTTGGGTTTCCACCCAACAACCCTTTGGCTAATATTTGGAGGATTGGGGACCTTCTGCCACCGCCTGGTACTCCTGATGTTGCTAGCACTTGGGCAGCTGCCCGGCGAAATCTTTTCAGGGCTAGGGAATTGCTGAGGAGGAAGTATAACAAGGGGCGTGTGGCTAACCCTTTCCGAGAGGGGGAACTTGTATATTGTAGAGCTCATCCGACCAGTTCGGCCGTGGACAAAAGGGCTGCAAAGTTGTCTTATCGGTGGACAGGCCCCCACCGTATATTTAGGTTTCTGACTCCGGTGACGGCTCTGTTGGGAGATCCCCAAACCGGCAAGGTTTATCGAAAGGCACATATTTCTCATCTAAAGCCTTGCCGGGGAATTCCTTAACTGGGGAGAGCATCTTGAGTTTCCTTGTTGGAGAGGGGAGTCTCCCTTTGGGGGGGGGGGAGGTTGTCTGAGCCGGGTCAAATTCTCGTGCCCCTTTCGGTTTTCCCGACTCTTTTTTTTGTTATAGTGTTTTATTTTGTTGTTGGTGTTTGCTCTCGTTGACTCTTCGAGGGTTTGGTGTCGACTGCGACTGGATCGAGAGAGTAGCGACTTTCACTTCTGTTCAGACCGTTACTAGTGAAGTTTATTTTGTTTTTACCCTTTTATTTAGTTTTGGGTTTTGTTTTGGGTTTTGTTCTGCCCCAAATGTCTGGCTAAAACACGGCTGTGTCAACTGACGAGTGAGTAACTGTTCTCTATTTATATTTTACTTATATTTCTTCGTTTAGCAGGTTAACCTCGATAAGCGTGTGGTTCTGAATTTAAGTTTTAGGTTCTGGGGATTCTAGTTTTGTATTTATTAGTTATGTGTTATTTAGTAACTTGTCTCCTTTTCTCCCAGCCTTAGGAGGCCGCTAAAATTGTTTTTTTTTTACTCACCCTTGAAACTGGCAACTTTAACTTTTCCCATTGTTTTTGTTTCTTAGGCTAACTGTTATTTGGGGGAATTTAAATTGGGATTTATGTTTTCCGGATTTAACTTTATTCTGTCAACTCTAGGCAAACTGTTTTCATCCTGTTTCTAAGTTTAAGTTTTTAGCCTAGATAGGCCTAGAGTTTAATATAAGCCTAGATCAAAGGGTTTCTTAGGCTATCTTTTGTTTCCCTAAATTTTCAGGGGGGATTTACCTTATTATAGCTGCAGGGAGCTTTTCCCCTGCTTTTCAGAAAGTTTCAGCTAATTCGGTTCAGGAATTAACTCTACATAGTGTATTTTTATAAGTTTTTCCATAATTTTTAGTTTCCTTGGTAGTTGTCTTGTATTATGGTTATTATTTTTTTTATGTACCACCAAATGTTTATATTAAGCTCTCTCTGCTTGACCCAGATGTCCCTGCTACTTTTACTAAAGGTTCCAACTCCTTTTGTGCTTGCTTTTACTTACTGTTAGTCTTTAAAGTTGAAATTCTGACCTTATCTTAATTTTTTTGTACTTGGTTATATGATTTTTTTTGTTTTTTTTAAAACCAAAGGTTTTCTAGACTTACCTTTTGTTTTGTACTGTACTATTACTTATGTCACAGCAGTTAATTATAACTTTAACATGTAATTTCCTGTATATTTATTGATTATAATAGTTTTACCTTCTAAATGTTTTTTACTATTTTCTTTTTTTTCACTCTTAATTCTTAACTTTTATTCTTTTGAATTGTTTTCATGTACCCAGGGCTTCTGAAACTTGTTTATACACTTTTACTTTGTTGAAATGTTCACCTAGCAAGACAGGCTATAGAAGCACTCTGTGCTTGCAGGGTTCACGAGCTCCAGCTCCAATGTCCGCCTCTCCCATGATTCTTGGGCCGGGTCCTTACACCGGTGCCATAGCGGGCTACTACTAAGGTTTTCCTACCTGAGGACATTATTTCTCTGTGATACCCTGCTGTGATATTGTCTCAGTGTGCCTGTTATTTAAGTATTGTTATCCAGTTTGTTATCTAGTTTTAAGTAGTTAAGTTTAGGTTAATTCTATCCTTTCAGGAACCCGCCCTGTGCCACAGGACTCCGGGTGATTTTGGCTTTTCCTGTTTGAAATTTGGCGCTCTAAATTCTATCTAACTTAAATTTATAAAGATTTTTAATTTTATCCATAAGTCTGGGTTGACCACTTATAGTTTTGTTCTCCAGGTGCACCTGAGTAGGCAACCTTTCTGGGTAGTTTTGTCTGCGTTTGTCCCCTTGTTTTTTTTCTTCTCAAATATATATATATATTTTCACTATGGCTGGCCATCCACGTTCTTTCTTTGCCTTTCCTTGCTCTCTCTCCGTGAGTCGGGCCCCGCTCCGCTCCAATGGGAGCACGTTCTTTGTTAAGCTAGCTTGGTACGGGCGAGCGGAAGCGGGGTGTGGCTCACTATTCTCTATCATAATTAGACGTTCTAAATTACCTATAAATACAACGTAAACAGCAAACTGCCTAGATGGAGGGCTTGCATATCAACCCCTTTTGAACTTATCCCTTTAGATTTCAATTTAAACTGTATTTTAAACTAAGGTGGAAAGAACATATTCAAAATGTGGAAACGTAAAAGAACGAATTATACCAGATCAAGGTATGGGAGGATATCAAAGTTAACTAGGATATATAATACTCGTGTTGATCTCAAATATCTGACATAAAACAGTTAAAAGTACTCTTTAAACCTAACGTAATCTCATACTTGTGCTACACATACTTTTGCAAGTAAATAGTGACAGAACTTATAGTCATACTGTATAAAATATAATGATATACAAGTATGATGACAGAAGCTTTAATGTACCTTATTGCTTTTATGTCCAATATGACTTAGGTAAAAATGATTTAAATCACTGGATTAAATGATATATTTAAATAAATACAACTACTCAGTTTTACGTCTATTAAGTTTAATGATTTTGGAAGCCCAATAAACATAAAATAGTTAATGTTCCTATTTACGCAAAACAATGTTAAGCATACAGAGAGATTGGGTATTAACAATATTTGGTATTAATCCAGCATATCGTTGTTTAGTATCAGTTAATGCGCCCACAAACATGTTTTTGCGCTCGCACTCTCACACGTGCAAATGATGTACATATGATATTTGTATATGCATCAGTTAAGAAATTTATATTTCTAAAAAAAACTTATTTTGACCAGTATTTTTTCTACGGTATATTTAACGTAAAACAAAAATTTGTATAATTTAATTTTGAATTTTTGCTTAAACTTAATTGTCTTGTAACACTGCTGGTTTGTATGATTCTAAAAATGTTATTATTCTATTAAAATCCCAACATTGTTAGTTTTTCTCCCATAAGTGGTTTGTAAATTTAACATAAACAATTAATAATGCATATTTGTGTCGTGCCACAACAGCACACGACGTGGGTTTGGGGTAAAATAATTAAAATAGTCGTGTCAGGAGCATACTGCTTTATTTAAATGACTCGGAACAATAGCTTTACTAAAACCATTTCATTTAAATTAGCATCAAGCAATACAGAGCACTAAAGTTATAAGATTATTTTAGACTATTTGCTAGGTACAAAATCATGAATACCCAAAAGTTAAAGAAAACCTGGAGCATTGGAAGACTTAATGTCGAGATACTTTTAGAAAAAGGATGTAATTCATCGAGAATTTGGAAATTTAGGCATAATCGCAACAGTTCTTAGACTAATAGCGGGAGGGACCCTCTTAATTGGTGTGTTGTCATCAAGTCTCGGGAACGGAATGATCAACAGACTGAAAACTTAGGGCATACTGCAGGGGTCCCCCCTGGTTGATCTACTTAGTTTGCTATTGGGTTAAGGCTGTCAAGAAAGTCCTTTTGTTACCATAAATGGTCTGTTACAGTGTTGGATGGCTATGATTGGTCCACTCATGATAGGGGTCATCGTTATACATTTAGTTTTATCTCGTTCCTGCTTCCTTGAGGAAACTTCCAACGTTTTAGTTCTCTTGGGAAAATACATTTTTACTATTTATTTTATCAAATGGATGAACCAATTTTAAATAATATTAACAACGTTTTGAGGTTTAACTCAATAATTTTATAGATAGTTTGAGATGAATTTAACTATATAGGGTGTTACAGCATTACATTTAGTTTGTCATTTAGAAATAACGGTTGCATGTGAAATAATTTTTATTATCTGCAATGACTAGATAACAAAGTATAAATAAATAAAATATGCGTGTCTATCCATGAGGTTTAACTATGCGACATTGCAAATGAAATTGAATTCAAACTTGAAACTCACTTGGAATCCCAGAGAGTGGAGCGAGAAAAGTAAGCTAACAATCTTACACACTAATTATGCTCACCGAGGTTGGTTTACACTGTACCCGAACATCTTAATTATATTGCATTCGAGGGAACACATAGCATACAGAGTTCACCCCGAGGGAGTGGATTGAGGCATGTAGACTAACAGTATCATACACTAATTATGTTCACCCACGCAGGTCTACAATGTACCTAGACGGTATAATTATACTGCAACTGAGGGGAAATATTCCCTTCAGTATCCTGGTAGCACGTTGGAGGGAGGAGTGAGGCAAGAGACTAACAATGTCCACTCACTAATTATGCACTGCCGGCATGTTTACACTGCGTCCGGACAGTATAATTATACTGTAACTGAGGTAACATATAGTATCCTGGCAGCAGGTTGGAGGCTGGAGTGAGGCAATAGTCTAACAATATCACTCACTAATTATGCTCTACCGGCATGTTTACACTGCATCCGGACAGTGTAATTATAGTACAACTAACGTGTCAATATAGGTATCTGAAATTTACAGTGCACTTGGCTGGATATTATTAAATGTTGTGGATAACAGTAGAGTAAGTTTTAGTTATTCTTTAAATCTTAATTAGTTACTTGGGATTCAATATTCAATATTGTTACTTATCGTAAAATGCATCTAAATGACGTGCGCATTTGGTGTTCAGTAAAGCTGTAGGTAAATGATCTAGACTACTCCAGGGCAGAAAGGACACATGATAATAACTATATAAAGTTTGCACATATTCCAGGAATCAAACATGACATTCTTCAAATAGAAATCGATGTATCACTATCATGGGATGTTTAAGGAATATTTTTAGTCCATGTCCAGCCCGTTAAATATTAAGTTTTAGGATATATAAAGTTATGTAGTTATATACTCAAAATCAATACATTAAGTATATACGTATTTACATACCACGAACCATTCTTGTTTGGAAAGTCCTTTACGTAACAACATCGATAAGAATTTTGAAAATATCGTCTTTTCTGTAATTCATTGTTTTCGATGTAATATATACACATGATAAACAATCATAAGAAAATGTATATAAATAGTTTCAATCATTTAACTTCTAAATGGACAATAAGACTTCTATTGAATGATTTTAATGGTTAAATCTCCACTGAGTCACTACCCAGTTTCAAAATCTGCGAGAGATTGTCCCATTTAATTTCAAAACTGCTCGAAAGCTAAAAAATTTATTTAAATCTAGTTTATGTAGATCTGTTAGCCAGGCCAAAGTCTAGGAACATTCAGTATAAGGTAAAGATATGGCACGAAATAATTAAAACTATATTGTTTTAAGTATTATTTTCTAGTATTATCTACCTTAAAATTCCTGCTTCACATTAAAATCCTGCATTGGCCCATGGTTTAAGACAATAGGAGATAATAAAGATAGTATTCTATCTTGCCTTCTCTATACTAGAGGCAGAGTTTGTTATTTTAAGTGCTTTTGCTTAGCATACCAATAAAATAATAAGGACACTATAATTCTTGTCATTTATGCTATTTCCTTTTTCTTTTTAAAACGATTAATTTAATCTCTTAACATTTAACTTCCATACTAACTTCTGTTTGGACTAATTTCTGTGTTTTATTTTCTTTTAAAATATATCTATTATTAGTAACTCTCATAATTAGGCGTTTCAACCTATTTAATATAATGATTCAATAGATTAAAGCACCCAAAGGTCACGGTAAACTAAAGACGAGGGTCATTATTGAACGTAATTAACACATTATCTACGACAGACAATTCACGCCGCCGCCAAAGCACAGTAACAAATATAGATAAATATAAATAAATATAGATTATAAATATAGATGGTGCTATAGATAGTGGTGGTGGTGGTTATGTTGTTATAAATATATATCATAATTTTTAAATGTAAAGTAGTAATGTAGACTATATTGTGGCTCTTATTTTTGCACTTATATTATCGTTTGTAAATGTATGGTTAGGTTTAAGAGAAGACTTAATAGTCCTAACCTCGCCAATTGAGTATGTTCTACGTTGTATTTAATAAAAAACATTTTTATTTTTTTTTATTTTTCATATCACAGTGAGACGTGTTGGACGGGTAAACATATAATCGACAAATATACATAAAACAAGTGTAAGTAGGGTTTTATTATCATTATACATATGAGAGTTTACGAGGCCAGATAAAAGTAGTACATTAAAAAATTGTTTTCATAGACAATAATAACGTATGTGAACATAAAATTGAAATATCTATTTTTATTTAGTGATCAGAAATGAGGTTAAGTTGATCAAAACAGTAAAAAAAAATAAGTTAAGGTTTACATATCTGAACAAAAACTTTGTTAAGAACGCTTTGTCAGCCTTAAAGACATGATATAAATCGTTTAAGCTTCAACAGTGTAATCTAAATATTGCTATTAACATCATTCTTAAAAAATATATCATTGTTTTTGATAAACAAAGAGAAATATATTTTGTGTTATTCCACAACTAAGGTGCCGCTCGAAAGCTGATGCAAATTCTCAACAAACCTCGTTAACAACCCTTTATTCCACGACAATAATGAGTTGATCTTTCTTAACTAATTGTTTCGCTTTATGAAATTGCAACTGTTTGTATTTAAATAAATGTCTGGGCAATGTAAAAGTTTATAATTTGTGTAATATTATTGGCTCCATCGATATAAATATTAAATACACTTCTGAGAATTTTAATAAAAAAATACTTAAATAGAACAAGTATAACAGATCATTCAGTGTGCATGTGTATTTTCTCTTCAGAGAAATATTTTGTTTATGGGTACTAAACTTGTTATTATAGATCCTTGCACAAATTCGTTAAAAATATTTAACCCTTTTCGTAAATTTACATCTCTGCACGGCTCAATTGAAGATAGTGTGGTAATGCAAGAGGTAGTAAACATATTATAAATGGTAAAATACTAATACTTCTACTTGTTAGACAAACATAAACAAAGTTCATATCTTGATTATGACCACCGTGATTAGTTAAATGCCTAACAATATTTTTTATTACCGCTCTTCACCACCGTGAAGCCTCAGGTAATTGTAGCCTACCTGTAATAGTACAGTATACTACAGGAAGTTTTATATTTCTAAATTAACGCAGCGATGTGTTTATATATTTTCTCCGTCTCATGAGCTCTAGAGTATGCAGATTCTAAAAAAAAGTTAAATAAGTATCTGCTCCATCTAAACTTTATTTATTGGAAATTCATTTTTAAATATCAATCGGAATGTTTATCAATAACAATATCAAAAAAGCTTATACAAATACTGTTTAAAAAAACAATATTAGTTTTCCTAAATACATGTTTAGTCAAACACTAACACTCAGTGTTTAATTTTTATAGTTTTCTAAGCGTTTTTATTACGAATTTATTATGGTCAATTTTACTAAGAATTTATCATGGTTAATTTAGATCCGCTGATACTATCCAACGCACTCTCTGACTTCTTCATGACACTCATCCAACTCACGCTAATATCATAAGATGTTGGTAAGAGATATTGTGAGGAACTGTGAGATATTCGGGGCCTTTTACATCAAAACTTCGTCAAAACATCAGAAAAGTGACGAAACAATCTCGAGAATGTTAAACGTATAGTGTGGTTTGATGCAATGCAGAGTGATTGGTACTTTCTATTTTGTTGGAAAAAAAGTGGAAGAACATTTTAATTTCATCTAGCATAGTACATTTATACGCTATTTAGACCAGATTGAGCATGGTGCAAGTGGTGCACTCCTACATTTTAACATAAATGTTCGTGAAACTCACAATGAAATATTCCACAGTTGTTGGATCGAAGAGCCAGTCTTATATATTGTACTCCAAGAAGGTCTACCTAGATATCTCTATATTCTTTCAGCTGATGTTTTTTAGAGTTACCAACTTAGCTCATATTTAACGACGTCCAGGTGTGTAAAAAGTACCACTCTTGAGCTATTCTAATGAATAATAAAGCAGTAAAATTTATTTATACATGCAGTATAAAAACAAATCCTAGACCCGTTGTGAATAAAACAGATAATAGCACCGTAGACAAATAGGTCGAAGCTGTTGAGCAAAAGCTCATGCTCCAACACAACCAATTTGTTCAATACAGTTTGCAATTAAACAACTGTTAAACATAATATATAAAAGGTGAACAAGTTTTCAGTCTAGGCTGAGTACTCCATTATCAATATAATTCACAGCGGTGTGGACTAGTACTAATACACTTGGATTTATACGCAATTAAAATATTGAATACAAGTGTTATTGTTAAATAATGTAGAATGTAAATTCATTAAACTGGATAGAGAGTCATAAGATTAATTATTACAACGTATGTATGGTTAATAAACTGAAATATTCTATAATATATGTTTGTAGATTACGGGGTGATTTATTACAATGAAATTATCTGAATATCACATTTCGTAACTGTGATGACTTTGAAATTTACTTGTAGCGAAGATTTGGATTTAATACAGGAAGATTACATATTTGGATCGTGTTTTGTTTTTTTTTTTATATGCTCTATCAATACATACAGTGTTGGGAATTTCTTCGTAAAAATTACTATTTTTAAAATGTTTCAAGTATATTGTTAAACTTGAAAATGCTTTCTCGTATTCAAAATTTTAATTGCTTGCTGAGCGTGTAAGACATACGTAATTTAGTATAACAAAATTCATAGAATCAATGTACAGATAATTGCTGGAAAGGAAGTCCTGTATTACAATTCGAAAAAAAATCCTCCGGATGTAATTCGCCCAGACACCGATGATGAACAAACAGGAAATGCTTGTTTAAGCAGCGGAAATGCTTATTTCTAAAAATCATGCGACGATGTAAGGGACAGCCATGCTGATATGAATAATTGGTACTCACCAATTATGATGGAGAGATTTGGCATAGGCGTGGTCAGGAGAGCTGGCGGGGGCAACATAAAAAATCATGAACAAAGAGGGAGAGACAGGAAGTCGAGGAGTTGATTCGAAAAGCCACGTTCGGGAGTGCAAGTGCTAGTGTTTGTGTACGGGGAAAATATTTTAGGCGTAATAGTGTCAAATGCAAACAAAATGTAAGTTAAGAAAATCTTGTATTTAATTTTAGGAACTTAGTATTATGTATCAGGATATATTAATCATTTTAATACGTCTCATTTACAATTCCGAGGTACCTGTACCTAAAATAATGAAAAGAAAGGATTATAATGTATAGAAATCAAATGAATGGTTTAATATTGAAATTCATATTTTCCTTTTCGATATATTTTATTTAAATGTTCTCAATTTGGAAAAGTCACCCATTTGTTTTAATCATGTAAATTTATGTAAATGTTTATATATTTTAAAAGAACGGTTTCTCACGTTAGTTTATGAACACATATTTATTGGAACACAAAAATTATTAATAATGTTATAGTTAAACAAATTAAACATAAATTCTGTGCCAGCTGCGTAAAGAGTGTTAAGTCCAAAATTGGTCAAAATGAGTTATTGCTACACCCGCATGTAGAACAATGATATCTACGTTTGTGTATAGGGTGATAAGTCCAATTTCACATAATAAACAGGTTATTCACTTGTGCGCCAATGGTATAAGTAAAAAGTGAACAATACTGATTGTGTAAAGTGTGTTTAGTCCATGGTCACATTTTACTCAAACTATACTGCTTAAGTTCTATTTGTGTTCAGTGTGTTAAGTCCAAGCAATTTGTGACTTAACGCACTCTTCACTAATTTATTTATTAAGTTAACACACTTTACACTGTTCAAAGCCTGATTTGACTACTTTAGTTTTCAGTATTCGTCAGGAGATGAAACACATTTTTTTGTAAGAGAAGAAAAAACATGGTGAGTAAGACTTACACTGAACTACTTCCGGCTAAGGTGTTTAATTTAGAAACAGTCCGACCAACTGAAGAAAAAACTTTACCTCGAGCAGCTGAAGAAGCTAGCGATATTCAGTCCGATCATGGAGCCCTTGAAGAGACTTTATATATAAATAAATGAAACTCCACTTACTAAAAGTGGAAAAGTGAGACAAAGAGGTTTGAAAAATGAAAGCCGAAAAGTAAGAAATGAAAGAAAATATTTAAGAAATCAAGGTTTGGAGTATAAAACAAACAAAGGAAAAGTAGTAAAAGCAAGAAAGTAGGAAAGTTTAGATTTATGCAGACAAGTGTGCTGAAAAAATACCAGACAATGACCGTGAAGCAGTGTTTGAAGACTACTGGAAAATGAATGACTACAACAAAAGATGTAATTACATAGCAGCCTTGATAGAGGTATCTGAACCTAAAAGAAAAAGGGAAAGGAAAGATGACAGTGATAAAGTTAGAATGGCTACCGTCAAGTACCATGTTGAAGTTGAAGGTAACAAAGAAGTTGTTTCTAAAAGTTGTTTCTTAAAAGTATTTGGTGAAAATCGACGGATGCTGGAGACTGTAGTTAATAAAAAAAAGGGCGTCTTCTTCAGGCTTAATCCAACCAGATGCTAGAGGAAATTTTCAAAAAACCACTTTAGCTCAAGAAGACAAAGACAAGGTACGTGACTTTCTTCTTAAAGTTCCAGCTTACGAAAGCCACTATTCGAGACGAGATTGTGGTAAAAAGTTTGTCGCTCCATTTTTGACAATAACAGCATTGTATGAAGAATACAAAACCACTTTACCCGAAGCCAGTACTAATCCAGTGAGTTTCACAAAATTTCGTGAGGAGTTCCATACCTTAAACTTGAAAATAAAAAAAAACCCAAAATAGACACTTGTTCAAAATGTGACAGACTACAAATGCAAATAAAATTTTCTTCGGAAGATGAAAAAGGGACGTATTTAAAAGAAAAAAATTGTCACCTTTAATATGCAGAGTTTGCATATGAATCTAAAAAGTTAGATAAAGAAAAATCAAAAGTTGACCATACCACTAAAACAGTGACATTTGATTTGCAGCAATGCCTGCCAACTCCTCTAGTTCACAATTCTGTGGCTTTCTATAAACGCCAACTTTGGACTTTCAACCTAACAGTCTACGACTGCACTGAAGGCTTAACTTACTGCTACCTTTGGTATGAAGGTATAGAGGTGCCAATGAAGTGGGTTCATGTATCTATTCGTTCATTTTGGAAGCTACAAAACCTGATGAGACATGTTTGACAATGTACACAGATACATGTGGGGGCCAGAACAAAAACACACACATAGCTGCTATGTGTATGGTGACCCTACAAAATTCGCCAGGACTAAAAGAAATCAACCATAAATTTTTGATACCTGGGCATACGCACATGGAGTGTGACACATCTCACGCTCTAATTGAAAAACGTAAAAAAACTTTCACGGAAACATTCACCACCCCCACGATTGGAGCCAGCTTATACGAAGTACCGAATCAAAGCATCCTTTTATTGTAAAGGATATGAATGAAAAAGACTTTTTTGACTTTGCTAAGCTTTTCAAAAGTGATCTCCAGCAGCGCAAGCAAGATGTTGTAGGAAACAGTTTTCAATTGGAGGAATGTGCAGTGGTTGAAGTACCTAAAAAGTGAACCTGGAATCATTTTCTACAAAACTTCCTTGGACCCCAATCAACCATTTCAATGTATAAGTTTTAAAAGGATATGTAATGAAACCACTTTTGCAATGACCCCTAGCCTACGTTACAAGGGCCAAAACCCTATCCCTGAAAACAAAAAGAAAGACCTCCTTGACCTATTACCTTTTATTTCACCTGTTTCACCAATTTTATAAAGACCTGAAGACTTCACAGGAAGCAAAGGATACCTATCCAGATGACATTCCAAATGAAGAAACTGAAGAGGCAGTACCATTAGTTGTAAAAAGGAGGAACGCACAAAATTCAAAAAACAAAAAACATGTGATCAAAACGAAAAGAAATAAATATAAAAACAATCCGCCAAAGGAAAGGGTTAATAGACATTTTCAAAAAACAATTAATTGTTTGAATATTAATAATTCACTGCTCTGTAAGATTAGAGAATTGTTAACTTTTTTACAGCTATTCCTAAACACAAAAAATTAAATTTTGTCAATTTACCAATATGTTTACCGGAGTAAAACTTTTCTGTTTGTATACATATTTAATCTAGCCTTTGACTTAATTAAA
The DNA here is from genome assembly GCF_021130785.1 of Homalodisca vitripennis. Lineage (NCBI taxonomy): Eukaryota > Metazoa > Arthropoda > Insecta > Hemiptera > Cicadellidae > Homalodisca > Homalodisca vitripennis. The sequence continues at coordinate 21,792,026 of NC_060212.1, forward strand.
CAATATACTACTTAAAGTTTGTTTTTTTAACCCTACAAACAATTTAAATATTTAAAGACAGTGTAATAAAAGTTTACTGTTTCAAATCGCAGCTTTCTTCTAGTGTAAAATAAGTTAAGTCCATGCAATTAGTGTAAACCGTGTTAAGTCCAATTCAAAAAAAATTTTACATTTTTTTCTAATAAAAGAAAATATTGTTATGTTATTTTGAAGTATAGTACCTTTTAAGGTAATACACAAACTAATATTTTAAGGAAAATAGGAGGTCTGTAGGAGTAAAATGTCCACAAACTATTAAAAAGTGTAGGTTTCAGATTTACTGAACACTTCAAACGTGAATATCTCAAAACTATGTTTTTGGACTTAACACTCTTTACGCAGCTGGCACAGAATTGCAATGATTAATTTAATATTAAGCATAATTGGTTTTCAAGTTAGTGCTCAATATGTCGGTTGATGATTGTTAAAATGATTGTTTAATGATGATTGTTTAAATAATCTATTGTTATTTAAAATTTGAATAAATATAATTAAATGATATTACAAATAAAATATGTGTTGGTTCATTTGAGGTTGTTGTGTTGCTATTCGAACCTATTATTTGAATCCTCTTACTCCCCTTGCCCTTGCTCATAATACATTATAATATTTCACAACCTTAACCTAAACAAAATAAACCTTACAAGCGTCAAAAGCGTCGTCAAGAGAGTTGATACATTAGTATCGGCCTGTCTGCCTGCATAATACTTCGAGAACAAACTGATTTTTATATTCAAATATTTGCAAAAAATTTCAATTTAAAGACTTATATATTAAGCAATCGAGTGGGATTAAGTATGCCTCTCTTTAGTGTTTGACTAAGCGTTGGGTAACATTTTTACATTAGTTATAGGGTAGCCGGGCATTAGAAAAATTTAGTATAAATAAATTTGTTAACAACAGAGTAAACACACATATCATTTTAACACATGGTATAATACCATGTAAATCAATATGCTAGACTATTATATATTTAACTTCCTGACAATGACAATATTTATGTTGTAAGTGATTGCCTGTCTATCAGTAGAACAATTGAAGAATGTAGCCTGTTACGCAACACGTCATTTGGCGTAATTTTGCCTCTTTTTTTATGTGAGGTTTATAACAAAATTACGAGTCGTCACACCTTGTTATGTAGTTAGGGGAGTAGGGTACAGTTCAATTAGTCAACCAATCAGCAACATGAGATCCCATGTACGAGATATGACTGAATAACCATAACTTTCTGAAGCTGACTAATGTATTCATCAATATGATATAATTGATTTAATTTACTCATATTAATGTGTAGTTTATTATTGAGTCTAACCGTTTACTTATAATTTAAAGATACATGTAATCATGACTTAATTTTATACTAAGTAATGGATGAATTTAACTTTCTTCTGTCATTCCAAAATTAGGTCATACAAATATAAATATTGTATTAAACCAGTTATCACAAACTACCAGTGATCTACTATGATTACTTATGAGTAACGATATAATCCTGACACGGTAGAGGGGTTTGATGTTGCCGTACTTTGCATAATTAGACTGGACAGTTATTAGTGTACAAATAGCTCCCCGCCTGTTCACATTACATGTCATAGTAGAGACAACTGACATTTTATGTTGTGTGACTTCAAGGCTACTGAATTGTTATTGTATGTTTATGTTAATACATCCTCACTTATCCTACAATACTTTATGGATCCGTGTAACTGAGCGTTAGCTAATATTATCGCTTGGAGGACAAGAAAAAATTTCATATCCATGTATCAGTTTGTCTTTCCGTGCAATATATACAACAAAAAAATACCTACGGACTTAAAATTTGGGATTAGGTGAAATAAAATTACAGAGTAAATACATTCGTAATCAACCACTGTAAAAGCCATATTACGTAACTCATTCATATAGCAAAAGAAATATCAACAACATTTACGATCAAGGTAAATTATATTTAAAAAAAATAATAATAATTGGAATCTCTGAACTGGGTACATGGAAATAGTTAAGTGTTAAACTTTGGCAATGTAAATTTTTACTTTTTAAAGCAATATTGGGTCAGCAAATATGGTTTGAATTATAAATTGTTACTCATATATAGTACAAAAACATATTGTTTTGCAATCAAATGTTTTTGAATTGTCCGTGGGTATTAAAATAAACCTTGAATACAACACTTATATCATAAAATATTTTCCATAAAGTTTTAGAACATCCCGAGTCATAGCTCTCAGGTAAAATCAATAAGCAATTTTTTATTCTTAAGGTATAGTATGAAAACATATTTTTCAGTGAAAGGGAAATCGCCATTCCTTTCTTGAAGTCTGGAATAAATAGGTCTGCTAATTGTTTAAAAAAATTATGTGGAACACTTCTGTTAGTAGGTCATACTGAACTACATTCATGACAAACCCAGGGCAATTATTCCACTGAGTTCCTTCCTTAGGCCACCCAACCCCCTACCATGACAGCACGGTCATTATAAGCATTTAAATGCTTTTTTGTAACAATAATTCAAATGATGCATTACAGTAGTATAGTTTTTCATAAAATTTCTCTCGTATCATAATCGATTATAAAATTTAAACCTGCAGTACCTTCTTTTGCACTCCATTTAACAGCATGGGTGTGACTTTGTTAGCAGTCTATTGTAATCTCAGAAACAAAAGTCAATCAATTCTGTCTTTAACAGTCATTGGATTTGACCTATGATTAAATGTTTCGTTAAAAGTGGTTCATTTAAATTCACTTCTTGTCAATAAACCAGTTCTGTATAATCAGGTGTCTCAATTTTATTAGAAATATTCTCATTTATCCACCATATCGCTTCTTTGTTTGACAAAAAAAAATGGTAAAATTGCAAGTTTTGTAATTGCTCTTTTAGATGTGCTTGTACTGATGTACAAATAAATCATTATCTTGAAGTCATTTGTAAACAAAGTATTTTAATCTAAAGATTAATGAAACATTTTTGTTTTGTACACATTTTTAGCCTTCACCTTTGTTTTAGGTTTGCCGTTGATGCAGCAAAGAGGTTTTTTTAAACAATCATTACCAGTTTATTCATTGTTTTTATATAGTATTTTGGTAGTTACTCGTACATACAATGTCATTATTCTCATTGTAAATCCCATCACGTCGCATTGAAAGCATTTAAGTATATTTAATCAACAGTTCATTTCTCATTTCTTACGGCAGCGTAAATATCAAACAGAAAATTTTGATCCGAACTCTTATCTCTGAAACAATGGAATAACAACCAAAGTAATCTATTAAATCTGAACACCATTTACTGTAAAATTTAGCCAGCAGGGCTTCTTAGCTTCTAGTTCTAAACAATGCATTAGTCCGTGAAAAATTACCTATTGATAAGAATGGCCAATGATTTTTCCAACCTTCCTATAACGTTTGTGTACTGTTTAGTTTTTATTGGGCAGCATATAATATCATCAATAATTCTGGAATTTTTTAATTTTTTTTCCCTAGTGCGATCAATTATATCCAGATTTAGTAATCTTGTTACAAATAACTCGTGATTTAGGTTCTTATGCAAGCTCGTATTGTCACCTTGATTAGTTTGGTTGTGGAGTTTTAGTCTCTCTAGTATCGTTAATTATAAGATTGCCATCAAAGCTATCACATCACACTTAGGGGTTATCTACCACTGCACTGTTACGCATTGTGGAACTCTCTCACCTTATTTTGCTTCGATTTAGTACAGCAACCTCATTATTTACATGTGCATTGATTAAAAACTAATAGTTAGTGACATGTAAATTTTCATCCAAAATTCTATTTTTTTCTTTATTACCTTGAAACTAAGAAATATGCAGCACCCTTAAATTATTTCACCGATCAAGTTTCTGAATTAATTTACTTGTGTAATGAATGATTGGTGGAAATTTATACAACAAGTTATTATCATAAAACAAATTTCCAATGTTTGCTAAAATAATTTTACCATGGTTTCACTTGTTTAAAGTGTTCTAAAGGTGCGGAAACGAAACTTTATAACAGGATATTACGGGATAATTTATAATTTCCTATGTTACTATATTTTAATATTTTATAACTCAAGGGAAAGCTGTTCCTCTAATAATTTCCTAAATTAGTGAAATAACAAAACGCAGCTGGAAGAGCCACTTAAAAATTTAAATATCACAGTTCTTATAAAACTTTTTTTTATAAATTTAAAATAAAGAAATATTTTATTTTTCCTTATTTTGAAAAACCGAAACTAATATTTTCCTTAAAACATTTTTATAATATGTAGCATTTAATAAACGGAATTATGTGAATAATTAGTAGGCTGGAAATAGCCTTTGCTCTCTGGAAGAAAGATCTAAAAAACCACTTTGTTTTCATAAAATATAATACAAATTGAAGACATCAACTATTATTGTCGAAAGGATTTTACACTGCAGATGTGTATAAAGTTGCTTTTAGCGGAAAACAATAATTATGTTCCTTTTGACAATTTCTTCTTATATTTTGACCTTTACAATTGTAAATATATTTTAGCTGTATATTGTTTTAAAATAAACCATTGGAGTAAAACGAACAAATAAATCCTTAATCATGATATTTAACCTTTAGCCACCTTTAAAGTTTCATTAGCAATCAAAACCATTTAAATATGTACAACCTATAAATGCACGGACTAAAAGGATCGGTCTTGTAAGTCTGTAAGTCTAATATTTGCACCTTAAAGTTCTAATGTCACTTATTGTCTCAGATATTATCTAAATATACAAATCACTTGTATATTTACACTCTGAATATTACATGGTGCACCTAAAAACCTTTATACCAAAAGCTCTAAACGGGTGTAGGGCTGAGAGGATAAGTCTTGTAACAACACTGGACTGTTGATCCGAGATATGCGTCTTAACGTTTAAACGTCACTGCATCTCTTTGGTTTTAACTAAATGTTTGTAAATCACTTAGATATGTACAATACATGTTGTACCTCACAAGTTTTATAGCAAAAGGTCTCAAGGGGCAGGAGACTGAGAGGATCGGATTTGTAACAACACTGGACTGTTGATCTCAGATTTGCATCTTAAAGTTCCAGACACTTCTTTTGTCCTTTTAGTTAGAGAGGTCTTTAAGATAACACATCAATGCAGAGAGAAAACTAGGTCATTATGTACTAATTCTAAGGGATATAAAAACATTGTCTGAGCTTTAGTGAAAAAAAAAACACTCTGTCTATCTTTCTGCACAATATATCTAAAAGGAACTAAACTATAAACTTAAAACTTTACTTGAAGCCTTGTTTATCTAAGAAGAATACTGATTTTCATGCCAGTGCATGTCACTCCATTAGGTTTGGCTATGAGTTGGCAAATACATTTATTAATTAGCCTTATGTGTAACCATGATGGAAAGGATAAAATTACAAAACTAATTAACTTGTTAAAAAACTTTATGCACATTCAAACAATTCGAATTTGTGACATATTAGCATAGGTAGATAGTATTCTATCTATCTCTTTTTCCGAGCAAGTTCAAGAACGTTAATCCCACCTTGAGGTATATTTTAGGAAATAATATTGGGTACAAAACAGCTCATAACTCACGACTCAGTTTTATTACATATACACGCGAGTATGACGTAGCCTATATACCTTTTAAGTTGTGCTCAATTAAAGGCAGGTGTTCAAAAGAGTATAACTAATGCGTAACCAGGGGTGGGGAGTAATCGTTGGCCGGTGGTTCCTGGGAAGTTATGATGCCTGGAGGGAATCGTCCAACAGCGCACAATGTCTCTTCAGTTTCCGGTGTGAGGCGCTCTCCCGGGAAGGCTCCTTCCTGATGTAGTCTGACTCAGACTTTTCAGCCACTGTTTAACGCAGTTGTGGATCAACGTAGACCCATGGCAAGGAGCATCACTGTTCCTGACGTACCAAAGCTATCTATTCAGGAGACGCAGTGTGAAGTGCTGAAAGGCACCGTTTCCTGGTCACATCAGTTGGGGAAGAAAACATGGCAGACGTAAGTAAGTAAGGACTGGACTAATAATGACCCTATACATCAGCAGCTTGGTGTTGTCAGAAAGGGGACAGGTTGGTTTGGGTAGCGGAACAAATCGTTCTTGTACAATCAGTGCCGATACTATGCGGGTGATGGCTCTAGGTGTGGTAGTCAGGGTTCGAATTAACAGTAATCCAAAGATTTTATGTTTTTGGTCCAACACTATCTTGTGGCCTGAAGGGGGAGGCTCTCACTGGCTATCACGTTTTCCTAATGAAGCAAATAGCATCACATTTTCCAGTGTCCACTTTTATTATGCTACATTAAAAACAAATATTCAGTTAAAACCACTATTACTTAAACTATAACCATTCATGATCTAACATATATTCTCTGACACGTACCAGATTACAATGTACGCTAATGTAAGCAATAATTACAGCTCAGTGCGTTACTCAAACCTGTAATTAATCAAGCCGGCCTGGCGGACATATCAGCTTGTCACGTGACTTAAGTATGCACGTCGTGTTACTAATGTACTGAGTACTATGGTAATCTGTCATAGCCACACTTACTGTGGTGCACGTTATTGCAATTTACTTTTATACATAGCGTGAGGCAATGGTTGGTAATTTATCAATTAAATCAGACAAGCGGTCATAACTACGTGACATTGTTTGGTTTGTGTAGAGTTACTACACTCGACATGCAATGTTTGTAAGAGTTTTATAAATTAAAACAAGACAGTGCTATTTGTTTCGAACTAAGTTAGTGTTTATATTATGAAAGATGGGATATCGGTGTAGTGTAAAGTAAATAACTAGACCAAACACCACCAGAACTTTGTTACTGATGCAGTTAATCATTAACTCAAGACACAGTTAGAGTTAAAGCTGTACTAAGTGTAAGTGCTGTGTATGTAATTGGATAAAGTACTAAATATTAAAACCCTCGAGTGTTTAAGTTATCAATAGTTAAATAACCTCATGACACCTATATTACTGTTCTTTCTTTCTTCCTAGAAAAATTTTGTTTTAGTTTACTGTAGTAAAATGAAAAACACTAATATCGTTCAAACAATTTCCAAACAATCAAAATGGCGTTGGAGTTTAGTTTGATTTAAGGGCAGGAAGGCTTTTTTGGAATCAAGCATAGTATTTTATTGGATATAAGAACTGGTTTTGATTTTAAATGAAGAAATCTAAACTTTTAGAACAAGAGACTTTCATTTCTATTCACCGATTAAAAGTTCAATATTTAATATTCTTGATAGAAAGTTAATTAGTCAAGATATGCCTTAAAAAATTAGATTTATGTGTCTCTTCATATAATTACAGAAGAGAAAATATGGTTTTAAAATAAAACTACTGAAACATTTAGTATTTTTAAATAAACATCTAACTATTTCCATAAATGTGACAATAGATATGTTAGTATTGGTATAATTTAAATATATGTATGTGTGTGTGTTTTTTATGGATTAAAAGGCCTTTTTGTTTCAAAGAGCTTTTTACAGTAAGATCGTGCAGAATCCAGCGCTCATCCCCATTAGTAACAATGCATTATAAAACAACTCATTACGCTCGGTTAAACTACCACTTGATTATTGAGATTCACATATTACAACAGTCCTCATTGTTATCCCTCATTGTGACGCTTTATCGTGATTAATTGTTTTTTAGATATATTTTACTAAAATACCTATTAATAATGTAATATTATATTGCTTTATTGTGCGTTTTCTTTAATTTGTAAGCATTGAAACTATGCATTTCAATCAATGATAAATATCTTAAGTTTGTTAATTGTATATAATTTAAAATAACTTATTAATACATAAACTAAATGATCTACAGTTCTTCAACCTGCATTTAAACTACTTAATAACAGGCTGAGAATTAATGAAACCTATCATTCAAGGTGCTAACAAAGTTTGCATATGTTTATATATATATATATATATATATATATATATATATATATATATATATATATATATTACCACCCGTTCGATATCTAAACAACAAATGTGACCTGTAGAATTGAAATTTTTAATAAGTTAGATTTCTTCATGATCAACATTGAGTTTGATGATTTGACCATTGTCACATAGGTTTTACGTGTAACTAGGATGGCAACGAGAAAATCGCAGCATAAATCAATTTCTAAACAAACTCAATACATTCAAAAGAAATTTAAACATGTGATATATTATCACATATGGTCTAACTTTCCTAAACATACCAAGTCATTTAAAAGTAAATTGGTTTAAAAAAAAATGTTAATATTCAAGCACTGATATATAACCCAAGGTATTGAAAAATATCTGAATGCATCATGCAGCTAGATACGCCGCGACAATGTCATGTATAGACTTTAAATTGTGGATAAAAGTTCATCTTGTAAATAAGAGATTTTATGAAGGTATCTGGATGTTTAAATTTTAAATACTCATATACTACATAGTGGATGAATTTAGAAAAGATTAAACATACATGTTACTTACTTGTATTGAACAAAACAAACCCGTATAACTTTTTTTTTTAAACCATGCATAAACAGATTTAAAATTTATACAGATAAAGCTTTATGAAATTTTATCAGCTGTTGTACTCTCATGCATATAATTAAGGGGAGTATTATGTAAATGTTGTATCAATGGCAGTAGTCACGTGTTCAAAACCTATTAATGTATCCCTAACCTTACTTAAATTTACCTGGAGTTAGCTCCTTCATCTACTACTGTAAATATGCCGTCTTAAAATGCCAAAGGATACCCATTTCCCATCTTCTATGTAAATGTATTACTATACCTTATATAAACGTATTAAAAAAATTATGGTTGCCTGTAAAGTCGGTTTTACGGGCGAAGATTTTACGTGACAACGTCTTTTTCTCTCGGTAGAATATTTATTGATATGAATATTATTAAATTGCACAATAGGAACAAGGAATTGAATGAAAATCAGAATTGCACAAATTTTAACTATAGAAATATATTTTTTTTACTAAAACATTGTACATAATTTGAAATTAATTAAAATTTGTTATTGTAAATGGTAAAGTTGAATAAAACATTTACTAAAATTGGAATTTGAAATTCTTGCTAAACACAGTTAAATTCTAACTTCGCGCGTGGTGATTGGTCGGTTTAGTTCGTTTGTTTGGTCGCACTGTTATGACAGGTTAGAGGTTATAATTTGTTATTTTAAATGTTTGACTAGCAATACGCGCTGTTTCTTCTCAATCGACTGAATTACGATTAATTGCAGAGTGATTTAAACTAATAATTTACTTAACACTATCAACATTTGTCAATAGTATGACATAACCTATAAACTCAGTTTCTCAACTTTTGTGTCAATCTAACAATTAATCAATCAATCATAGTTTACGATAATGAAATATCAGTGTACAATTATTTACCTTTATTGTTGTAGTTGTTGTAAATGATGAATCTAAGCACTCCACATTTTCACGAATAAACATAGTTATCTGCTTTATCCCGTGCGGCGGACCCACAGTTATCTGCTTTATCCCGTGCGGATCCCGTGCGGCGGACCCACTGGACGGGCATCGTAACGTTACCGGGAGTTACACTTTTTCATGAGTGACTCCGAGCCGCAACCTAATTTAAGACGTTGACAAAAATAGTTCTTTGATGGAGCATCCCCATGCATGGGAATTGACTGAGCGTCATTGAAGCATATACTCAGTAGTGTCCCATACATTGACGTTTATTTAATTTATGGCAACGTCTGGTATCTGACGCTGACTCAGACTTGACTCCTGGAGTCTTGAGTCATGTTAGTCGGAAGAGATCCAAAGAAGTCGACGACGAAGAAGCTCAAAACGAAACATTTACATCAGAGACACCTTTAAATAGGTGAAATGGTAGTCTCATCAGGTACAAAATTGCTCCACCGTGCTTAGACACAATGTCAATCACATCGTAATGCATTTAGTTATAATAAACAGTTATTTATATAAATATTTGTCCATATATTAATATTCTCATACATTTCTAACATTTTACTTTGCATTACAAATCTTACAACATTACAGAGACATAGTGTTTCTCTAATATTGTAGGGATTATCATAACAATGCACGAAATATATTATATGCCCAATAAATTTGCCCATAATTCCAGAATAGGACAAATATTGTTTTACGCTTAGATAGGTTACCTGACAAGAGCAGTGACACGTGATGTCACATTCAGCTGTAAGTCCACGTGACCAGTCACGTGGCTGGTTCCAGTCAATCACGTGACCAATATCCCTACCTCGAGCACAGATTAACGAGATTCAGTTACTTTACAATACATTGCCGTTTATTTCTATTCCATTTAACTTACCCTGCGGCATTAATAATAAAATTGCAATGGTAACCTTATTCAACCACACTGATCGCCGTGAAAGGGTTTGTAATTAAAAGTACATTTAGTCTTTTTTGATCAAGGTAAATTAGGGCGAAGAAGCCCTCTCTAACTCTTATTGAATATGTTTTCAATTTAATATTATGAGTAACATCTACAGTTACTTACAAATCGTTGTGATTAAAATATCTCAGAATAACACGAGTTGTGTATGTTTTCTACTATGTTCTAAGCAAATCTGTTAGGTACTGTACATTTTTTTAGGAATATATTTATTAAATAAGGCATCACAAATGTTGGTGTAAATGGTGATAGTAAATATTTTAAGATAGTACCTATTGGTAATCCTGGTATAACATTATGTCAAAACAAAAGAAACAAATATAACAGAATTAATGTTTAGCGCTTACCTTTTTATTCAGTAAATAGTATTCCTAACATGACTATCTAGGATATTATGTCACCTAATGTATTACGCACTGGTCATAAGATGTGTTAAATTCAATGTAGTTGTTGTATTTAGTCGTGATAATCCTATACATAAATTATTGGCTGAGCTTTAGCGAAGCCTATCACCCATAGGGCTGGAAACTTTTCATTCCATGGTATCATGTAGACAAACTCACATGTACACTTAATTGTGCATGCAGCTTCATTATTATATAAGTAAAAATGAGTACGATTATGTGAATGTGACTCCATGAGATTTTGCTGAGCGTAACAACAATTTTTGTACAATTAACAAAATAGATTTTCTTTAGTAATGATGATTTCAACAAGAAAATAACACAATAAAACAGTTTTAAATAAAATTAATTACACCTATGAAAGATTCAGACAAAGAAACTAAGCCTAACTAACCCATCACATAAAATGTCATTATATAGTGACTTGGTTTTTTGGATATTTGTAATAGAAACAGGGTTAGGAAACCGTCATACAAAAAAATCTTTGGAACTTAAATGAAAATATGAAAATTCATCATGTAGTAGGATATTCTGAGAATAATTTCATATTTATAATAGAAACTTTTCGTTTCAACTTTATTTCTACAGTAATAAATTCTATAACGCATAATTATTTAAGCAACCTCTTATTAAGCGATTCTCTCTCTCTCTCTCTCTCTCTCTCTCTCTCTCTCTCTCTCTCCATCCATCCGCAAGACGTATCGAGAATAAAACAAACTACAGGTTTGAATTCTCATAAGGTTATGTAACTTTTACCCAGCAGGGATCACTTCTGGCTGGTTTATACCTACCAGTTGAACCCACTACTGGGCACAGCAAAAAACCGATGTGCCACTTCAATCTGGGCAACCTTATGGATGTCCAGTAGCGGCACATCACTAACCGCAAATGTTGAGATTCTGGGGTTCATGGGCAATTCGATAGGTTTAGTCTACTGTGGAAGATGACTGTTGGAGTTGATGGGGTTTGTTCCCTTACCTCAGAGGTTCTTGTTAACCTCAACAAGGGTGTGCCACCCCCTGCCTACTTTGACTGGAGAGGCTGGTTCAGAGCTGGCCTCCCCTTCTTCCGGGACGACTTTGAGATGTAGTGCCCTAATTCTTCCTCATGGATCTCGATAGGAGGCGGCACCTACTCCCTAACCTTACCCATCCTGAATATTCTGTCACTCCGGAAGCAACGCAAAGGTTCTTACAGGACTAAGTGCAATTTATAAGCTTCTTGTCCTAAGAAAACAAAAAAAAAAAGTTATGTAAAGAAAGTTTCTTTGCTGTCAAGATAGGCAACTTCTTTGGCAGCTGATCGAGTGACAAACCGCAACATGCAACTCAGTGCTCCTGTTATTCAATAAACAGTATCAGCTGTTGTACTGTCATGTATGCAGTAGTGACAAGTAGTATTCTGAAAATTTATTTAGATGGCAGTAGTGATGAGTTCACGCGAATTGATTTATCTGTTATTTATAACTTATACCTTATATTTTTTCATTCAGCCACTACTGTAAATATGCCGACCAGCAATTGCTAAGGAACAAGTTTGTTGTACCTCATATGTACAAAAGTAAAACTACAGTACAATAGTTGGTTTTAATTTATAATTGCTGTAATTGCTTTATATAAAAGATAGATGGATTTATCCATTCACGAAAATACAGAAAACTTGTACATTAAGTGGCACGATGCGTCCTGTGACCTAAAGATCTTTCTAAAATATTGCCTATATTTACAGTAAAAAGTTTTCCTTCAAATAAGATTCTTTAATATAATGCTAGTGTCTTATAAAGGGTGCTTATTCAGTAAATTGTTAAATAGCAAGCAGGAAATTCTAGTTTGGCAAACGTTAGTTAGCCCTGCCATTTGAGGGTCTGGAAATATATTATTTGTGTACTTTTTACAATACCCACGATATATTTAGAAGGAAAAAATATAATTATTATACCTATCGATTTTATATTTTGCACGAAGCCGTGGTAAAATTTGGTAAATTCCATCCAAGGGTAAACTAAAATGAAGTGGATTAGGATGTTTGTAAAATTTAAGAAGATTTCAATTTCACTTGGAGAGTTTTCGTCATTAAACGACCAGATATCAATGTAATTTAGTGGAATCTTTCTTGATTAAGAGACAAGTAGACGACATTTTATAAATTCAATAAGGACATGTATAATTTTGATGATGAATAAAAAAAGAAAATAACGAGATCATCTGCATTAAGCCTTGACACACCTGTTAATAAATTGATAAAAAATTGCAAATTTATGCAAAATCTGTGTTAACTAAGAGGAAAAAGAAATTTCCACTCATACAGTTATTGTATTTCTTACAGGATCACTGTTAATATGGATATTAAAAAAATGCCTAAAAAATCTGATTTATTTCCATCATGTCATGTTTTAGTAAATGTTACATACATTTAATGTAATCAGCTAATGCAGCTAAATGAAACTTGAATACCGGAGAATAAATAATGTATTACCTGATTATATTTTAAGTATGTTTAAAAAATACATAGTGTCAGATTATGATATTTGTCTTTGATATAAAGGATTTGAATGTGTATTATATAAACAATTTCGATTAATAGAAATCGTTTTTACCATCTTATTTTCTGTAAATATGCAACACTGATGTTCATTAGCCAAATTAAACAAATTGTTATATGAATAATGCATCATTTGCTTTTATTTTAATGTGGGAGGAAAACCACTTCAATGAGCGTTCCGTGGCAAACTGAATAGAATATAATGGGATTATAATTGGAAAACTAATGAAATTCGTTTTGTGTAATTATTTTTAAATCATGCATGTTTTGAGATAGTTACATTTGAAATTATAATTAATGAGTAATAGAGTTTTGTTTAATATAAAAGTTTCGTTCATTGAAAATGCTTATTATACTTTTTGAACTTGTACAATGTAAGAGTATATTACACTACGTGTTGCAGCGTAACTGGCTACAATAAATTTTCAAGTAAAATATCAAATCTGTAACTAATTTTATTTTCAAAATAAAGAATGAAGGAGGACGTTTCTTTGTAAATAATCTGCCCTTATAATTTTAGGCAAAATATTTATTGTGTTCTTCCTGTGAATAACTTAGACACATTCTAATGCATAAACAACATTTACTCGATTACTGATCTAAACATATTCCTTTGACTTTTCGTCAAACGTTCATAAAATTAATTTATTTATTCACTACAATCAACTCTAGTTCAAAATACATTAAACACATACACTGCTGAGGGGATTTTAATGATCAACCAATATGAAACTACGCAAAAAATGGTTTAATATAAGAGGTCTTGAATTGTGAAATAATCAGCTCGGTTTAAATACGAAGGGATAGTTTAGAAAAATAAAGAATGATAACCTATATTATTATTGAAACAAAAAGGGTGCAAGTTAATACTGAATGCTAATTTTCCCAATGTTTTAGTTTTATAGTCTATGTATAGTACACCTCATGGTAAACTAGAGGGTCATAACGAACTTACCCATGGCGGTGCCAACTGTATAGTGTCCAGAATGTTTTGCGTTGGTAACGACCTTATTAAAATTAAAAAAAAAAACACTAAAATCTTTAATAGTAAGTAACAATACTGTTTCTAAACCCTAAATATTTCCGGCACGTAATCGTGTGGTTCAAATATGGATATTATCGGGCACCATTCTATTTATAATTGTAAGAAAACTTTAAAAATTCGTATCCGTATTTCAAACCTCGGTTTTCAATTTATGTACAGAGTGAAATTAGGGTTTTCCATGTGTACTGAGAGCATGTTGAAAACCTCTATACAGGCCATTTGCGACTTTATTAGAAAAGTTTACAATTTATAAAATTTCAATTCAATACAAGTTTTCGCTAAAAATATCACATTTCTCGGATCTCCGAAATTAAGCTGTTACATTTTCAAACGCATTTCTTAGCGAGCGCCTAAAATCAAACATCAACGTGTGTATAAAAATGTAATGTAAATCCGTTATGTAGCTTCTTATAGACTTTATGATGAGTGAAATAAGTGTTTTTATGTATATTGATAAAACAGTAATTTTTTACACTTTCTCTAGCTATGATATTGATCTGATGTACTTATTTGTACCATCTTATATACCAAGAATGGATATTAATCGGTTGCAAAGTATATGTTTTCAATCGATTGTAGTTTCCTTGCAACGAGGACGAGTATATGAAAAATATACGATAATATGAGTTTAAGGATTGTTTAACCTCAATCTAAGGAAGAAAGGAAGTTAGAATATGTTGAAATCCAGTCATGAAACAAGCCTAGCTTAACTATTACGGTTACGAAACGTTAATTGTATTTACCTTTCAATTTTATTTCTTGAAAAGATTTCTTGAGAAGGCTTAGATGTTAACAGAAAGATTTGTGTTTCTGGTCATTGTATTGCTCCTCTTCGATTCTTACAACAATTGCATAAGGCAGCTTGTCCTCAGTATCAAGATAAATATCAATTTCGTCTGACAAGGATGGGCAGAGTTTCGTATTTCTCAATATAATTGGACAGTATAAAAAACAAATCTCAAAGGTGAAAAGTTAATACAAAGGTCATTTATAAAAACGATCTAGTTGTGTATGCTTCCCTCTCAAGCGAGACATAACTGAATTTATACATATTTTTTTGTGTATAAATACATGATTTATATTTGAAGTAGTGCGAAATTTTATATGCCTTTATATGCTATATTTATTTTAGGGTTGTCGGCATTGTTGAAGATTGGTGGAGTAAATAATATATCTGAAACATGATTTTATGAATGTGAATATGTTAAATGTAAAAGAGAAGAATATTTAGTTCTTAAAGTCAGACATCATGTAAACATTTACTCGGGGTCAAACAAACTTCATCCAATTGGTTTTATTATATACTTTATATTAATCAGTATAATATTGTAGGAAATAACGTGCAGGCTACAGCGCATGGTAACTTTGTACTGCTGAACAGGAAAACTCAAATTTGTTACATAGTATATCATATAATATTTAATTCATCATAAAAATGGATATGCTAAGTAAGAAAGTCTGATTCATTTCTAAGCTATAAATGAATATACTATAACAGGGTGTGTTTTGAAAAATTATGGCTAAGAACATATTTTTTTTAATAGTTTTTATGTTTGAACATTTTAGTAAGTATTACTCCAGCCTACATTAAAGAACACTAAGTAAATAACTGAGCCAAGTAAAAATCTGAGGTCATAAGAGAAGCCAAGGCCTAAATATTTAAAATTTACGTATGACTTGGTTTATGTTGATCTACATACAGTTTAATTCTTAATATAGTTACGAGTTTTTAAAATTACGCATAAGGGAAATGTAAGAATATTCACTAACGCATTGGGTGACAGGTACCATCATAGAATTAAGTGTTGCTAATATATAAAATGAAGCTACATGCAGAATTTCAGGTATATAGGTCCAATCTTTATATATATACGCAGACAGAGACACAGATGAAAGGAGAGAGTAAGAAACTCGGTTTTCCAGCCTCTAGAATGATAGGCTTTGCTAACATTCAGCGAACTATATTTGGAATTAGTATGTATTATTTAGTTTCAAAACAAATTGTGCTTGTTGTAGCTGCTAAAAGTAACAGATTCAGCTACTATATTTTACTGACTACGAGTTGGTACTCAGTTTATTTAGCAATATGTTTAACTAACATATTACTTTCAAAATCCCATTTTAAAGCAATACATCAAGCATAAACTAACTGTCATGTAGTTCTGATAGCGTGTATGATTGCATGGATTAATATTAAGCAGTTCGTCACGCGATGTGTAGAAGTAAATTACAAACATGTGCACCACGGTAGGTGTAGCTACGACAGATTATCATTGTAATTATTACAATAGCTATAGAGTGTGCTTAATTGAGTCACGTGACCAGCTGATACGTCCACCAGTCTAGTGTGACTGATTGCATAGATTAATAGTAAGCAGTTCGTCACGCGATGTGTAAAAGTAAATTACAAACATGTGCACCACGGTAGGTGTAGCTACGACAGATTATCATTGTAATTATTACAATAGCTATAGAGTGTGCTTAATTGAGTCACGTGACCAGCTGATATGTCCACCAGTCTAGTGTGACTGATTGCATAGATTAATAGTAAGCAGTTCGTCACGCGATGTGTAAAAGTAAATTACAAACATGTGCACCACGGTAGGTGTAGCTACGACAGATTATCATTGTAATTATTACAATAGCTATAGAGTGTGCTTAATTGAGTCACGTGACCAGCTGATATGTCCACCAGTCTAGTGTGACTGATTGCATAGATTAATAGTAAGCAGTTCGTCACGCGATGTGTAAAAGTAAATTACAAACATGTGCACCACGGTAGGTGTAGCTACGACAGATTATCATTGTAATTATTACAATATCTATAGAGTGTGCTTAATTGAGTCACGTGACCAGCTGATATGTTCACCAGTCTAGCGTGTCTGATTGCATAGATTAATAGTAAGCAGTTCGTCACGCGATGTGTAAAAGTAAATTACAAACATGTGCACCACGGTAGGTGTAGCTACGACAGATTATCATTGTAATTATTACAATAGCTATAGAGTGTGCTTAATTGAGTCACGTGACCAGCTGATATGTCCACCAGTCTAGTGTGACTGATTGCATAGATTAATAGTGAGCAGTTCGTCACGCGATGTGTAAAAGTAAATTACAAACATGTGCACCACGGTAGGTGTAGCTACGACAGATTATCATTGTAATTATTACAATAGCTATAGAGTGTGCTTAATTGAGTCACGTGACCTGCTGATATGTCCACCAGCTTACTGTGACTGATTACATATCAGAGTAACGAACCTAAATATAGTACTTACCTCTGTAACGTAAATTGTAATATGTATCATATAAAGTATTACCTTAATACTTAGATATCAATGTCCATATTCCTAGACGCTATAGGAAACGAAATTTTACCTTTGTAAAAGAATTGAATTTGGTTTAATATATTGATCAACATGGCAAAACATAAAATAAACATAAAAATGCGCGTTGTATTTGTTACATCAAGTAGTTATGAACATGGAAAATATAATTATTTCTGTACCTAATACAAGAAGAACAGTACTTTTACGGGCATTTTCCCTCATTTAGAGATAAAAAAAATCAGTAACAAAACGTTTTCAAGATCTGCAACCTAATTTCTTCCTCAGGTGATAACTAACCTAACACATAACTACAATTTATGTTAAAATTAACAAATCATACGAGAAAATTGTGACACGCATAAGTAAGGAATCTGAACGATCGTGTCGTGTTTCAACTCCACTAACACTAAAAAAGTGCTTGAAACATAATAAAAAACCTAACGCAACACTATTTATTAAACATAACTACTTAATTCATAGTCACAATAGGTTTGTAATAGCCAATCTCTCACCTAGGACTGTCCTTAGGCCTATATTAAATGGTAATCGTCACGGTAGAAAAACATAGTTGGAAAAAGCTGGGAACCGGAAGTGGGTATTTTTTTATTATTGCTTCATATTAGATGAACTTCTTAAATCCATGCTGACAGTCCGTATTGGGGTTTATTACAAACCCCTCCTTTCTTTAATACTTTAGGATTTCTTGTTAATTTATTTCTTAGAATTAGCAACCAAAGCGGCCTAATTTCTACTGATAGCTGACTCATAGGACAGTTTACCAATTAATGTATGAAGCCTTAATTTATTTATTTTCGAAGAATTGAGGTTCCTTATTCATTATGTTAGTTTTATTTCATATTCGTAGGAAAAATAAAGATTTGCCACTTATTTGTGTCATTTTTGAAGTTTCTCGAGTTTTATTAAATGCTATTAGAAAAATCTAATGCTATTTCTTGGGACCTGTATATTCCCGAATAGAATTACATTTTTTACTGTAAACCCTGTTTAGGATCCTGTGTGCTATTTTTCGTTTTATTTTTAAAGACTTTGTTTAAGAGCATTGTGTGTTTAAAAACGCAGTTATAATGGTGTGTTTTCTACTTGTTACTTATCACTGAACGATGGCTAAAGTCCTGAAAAGTCCGGAAAAATTCCTGTTTTCATAAAAATTCTTCCATCGCCAAAAAAAACTTTAAACAAAGAACATGATGTATGCTGTGGATATTATAATATTTAATCGTGAATTTGGTCGTTAAGTACTATTGACTACTTAAAACAAAAACATTAAACATGCAAAATAGAGGTCCATGTTTTTTTCTGAATAAGGGTTATAATTACATACAATATATACTAAATAGAATACGGCGTTATTTATATCCAGAGGGAAAACTAATTTATACTTGGAAAAACGAGTGATAAAATAAAATTATGAGTTCCTTATATTAAGTATCCTATTATAGAAAAGAATAATTTCAAAATCTCGTCCTGTATAAACACATTGTGTTTAATTATGTACTTGAAACAGCTCAGTAATATAAGACTTAGAATTTTACATTTCAGAATTTCAGTACTTTTTAAACACTACTTTTATAAAAAGAAAAATACCTTAATTTTTTAATATTCGTTAGGTTTATATTTCTGAATAATTTACTAAATTCAGAGATATTTAGTATGTTGCTTTTTCCTCATATATGTTAGGTTACATTTAAATCTCATTGAGCTATATGTGTTACAATATCAAATGTTAAAATATTATATACATTTTATTTGTAATTTTATACAGTTATATATACCATGATTTTTTCATTGCTATCAAGATTAACTAAAAGTACAATATTAATGTGTTCGGTAGTGTTCAGCTACATCCTACGGTGTTAAAACATCATCAAATTCATTATAGAGTTTACATAAAACCATGCAAAATTTCAAGACTATAAGTCAGTTCGTTTTCAGATCGTGTGGAGAGGCAAACATTAATGACAGTTTTACAGCATTTCTCGTGATAGGCTTTGCTGAAGGACATTATAGTATTTTGGTTTTATTAATAAAAACATAAAATAACATATATTTTCTAGTGGAGTCCAAATGTTTAAAAGGTTATATTTATTTGGAACCTTATAATTTTTACTTTACTAATTCTTTCCCAAGAATTTTTTTATTGACTCTCCTTTGTCCAATCCATCCAAATTGTATTAAATATTTTTAAATTTTAAAAACACACTGGTACTTTTGTAATTGCATTTGTTTATTTTTAACTATAAAACAATATCATACTTACAAGTTATTTTTTAAATTTTCCTATTGTGCTATAGACAAATAATTCGTATTACGCAACTAAAATTAAACTTCTGTGGTTACAAAAACAAAAAAAGTAATTGATCAAGGTACCAAAATGACATATCAGCCGGTTACTTTGCTCAGATATGCACATTGTAACACTGCCTGTCTTAACCAGTCTTAACGTGGTTCATTTGTTTGCAACTTCGCGTGAGGCACAGGTCACACGTTAATCTATGCAACCGGTAAATCTTGTAAAACAACACGTTATAAATAATAGGTTTATGACGGAGCTTTTACTCGCTACGCAATACATTTAGAGGGGAAAAATATGGAAAACGTTCTGTTGACAAATTTGTATGTTTTTCACTTCAATTTTTTCACATGCATTGTAGATACAGGCCTACGCTTAACTTAAAGACTAAATAAGTACCATTTAGAAATTCCAGCTCCGTACCAGGCATATTAAATATTTAATAAAAAAAATAATGTTTGCCTAAAAATGACTAGAGTTTACTCTATGTCAATGTTCGGGTCTAATAATATAGTTTATTACTAAAATATAAAAGATACTTTTAAACGGTATCATGTATTGTGTCTTTTAAAAAATTATGAAGCATTCAAGCCAGTGGTGGTATTTCTTGTATAAATACCAGAAAAAATGTATACCTGTATAAAAAAAAGAAAAAAATCACAAAGTAAATTTGCGATTGGAGGAGGAACTGATATACCCCAACTTTGTTACCAGGACTATCGTTATCTGTTTTAGCGATAAAGTCCCTTATATCTGCTTGCGATAAGTGAGGACCTACACAACAGATAGCGCTGCTACTCTCAGTCTGTATCTTGTAGTGGTCATTTCATTTCTGTCTCTTGTGCCTGCGTGGTAATGTAATACGTCAGAGATATAATTCATGTGGCACTAACGAAATGAGGGAAGAGATCTGTTTAACCAAATCATTCATCGGCCAAGAGTATTGGCTTTCTTCATAAAGGTGAACTATTCATATTACATTCTATTTAACGTGTGATAAAATAATTTTGTATTTTATATCTCTGTTGTAGACGCATAACGGAAAAAACTGAGTAGAATAAGTAAAACAGAAATTGTCGTCTAGCAATAGTATCGCTTTAGTGAGAAATATCACTCGCATCCAATAATCGAGACAGAGTTTCCATGCAAAATATTCCGCTTTTTTCACTATTTAAAATCAAATTCCTAATTTATTGTAATTTAGTTTAAAGTCAAATTATTTTAATATACATTGCAAAATTATTGTTTTTATTATGGTTAAAGATTAAGGAGTTATTATTTTTAAGTACTTTTACTTTTAACCATCGCAGCGCTAAAGGAACACGTAAACTTAACTAAAGATTCACATTAACATGTTTATAAATCTAACAAACTACAGTGTATTTGCCATGACTTTGTAAACACACCTTCCCGTGAAACATTAAAAAGTATTTTTAATTTTCTATACATTCGGAGAAACTCCTTGTTGATACTTCCTAGTAAACATTGTTCCAGATTTCTAACACAATCTTAATAAAATGTAAGTTTACAGTTTTGTTTTACCGTCTCAACGGTACAACTAGATCAAACATACCGAAATAATAAAACAAACCATACAATTTTTGTTCTTATAATAATTTATAAATTAAATGTGATCATTAAAAAGCCTAACGAAGTAACAGATTGCAATACATAATCAGCAGTAAGAACCTCTATAAACTGAAATGCTACATTTAATTTGTGTTTGATACTGACAAAGGCTACTCAATTTCGAATTTCTTCGTAACAAACCATTTCACCAAGAATGATTGTTCATTGTTTTCCTCAAAATGTGTTTCCTCATCGCAACAAATTTGCATGTTTATTGAAACCATTATTAATTTATCTGCTTTTGTAGAATTTGGTTTGTGTTTTAACAACGCCAGACGAATATGTCGTAGATTAATTGACCTATTCTAGGGGGCTTGTGATAAACGTTCAATAAATCACACACTTTAATGAAATCTGTGCATTTGTTTGATGCATTAATGTAACGTTTTGAGTATGAATAAAAATACTGTTTCCTGGGCGTATAAAAACTACACCTATCCCTTTCTTCTAGCTATTAATGAAATGTATGAACACAATTTGATTTTATGAGAAGCAAGGAAATTTATTTTACAGAAAGGTATTTTATACTTTAAGTGAAGTTCTTTGAGTGAAATTTGTTGATAAGAAATTCTTCCATAGTATAAAACCAATTACTACAAAGCCGCTGTGTTGATGTATATACCTGTTCAGAATCTATTTTTTTGGATAACAGAACAACTGCACTCTTTGTTACAGTGTTATACATCCTATTTTATTCATTCAAATTTTTGTAAAATATACTGTGGAAGGTATAAAAACATAGGCTTAATATGAACATTGCAGATCCTCTTAACTACTAGAACTGTACATTATAAAAAGCTTTTTTATAGCAAGTATTATAAAAAGAGTCCCTGAGCACGGTTATTAGGTGTCTCTTAACTGTCTCGAGCCTGAGATAAAAGAGCTTCGAGCTTTCGAGCTTTAAACCCAAACAAAAAAAATTCTTCAATAATGAAATACTACGATTTTCATAACTTCATAGCAATTGTATTCCAAGGCTATTGTAAGGTAACAGTCCCACTGCCTAAATTTGCATTCTGTATATTAATTGTGCCCGGTTCTTCGATGCTAAACCTTTTATATTTGTAAGAAATTAGAAAGACCAACTAGAGACTCTTGCAGTTATTATGATCAATAATCTTGTTATTTTATACATAATGAAGCTATGGAATTATTCATGTATTTGAAAATATTGATAAACCTTTTGAACTTGAGTTTTAATAAAATATATGCAAGTCATAACTTTAAAACACATAAAGAAAATTAAAAAAACTTACTACGGTTCAATATAAATAATTGTAATTTAATAATCACTTAGTAATAAAATACAAATAAAGCTGAAATTAAACACTATGAGTAATAAGATATATAAAACATATGCTCTAGGTGAACGGTCCAAACTGCACATTCGAAGCAACTCTTAAACTGATAATTCGTTAAAGTACTGGACTTGTATTTTTTTAATGGGTGAGGAGGAGGGTTAAAAGTTAGCTAAAGTTAGAGAAACTGTACTAACGTTGCGACGTGTTACCTTTAAAACATATGTATTTACCAACATATTCAATTAGTCTGTGTAAGTGACATATGCAGCTCCTTTCAAAATACGTTGCTTTTTGTGTTCAATAAGAGTGGTAAGAAATGTTTAAA
Source organism: Homalodisca vitripennis (assembly GCF_021130785.1). NCBI lineage: Eukaryota > Metazoa > Arthropoda > Insecta > Hemiptera > Cicadellidae > Homalodisca > Homalodisca vitripennis. The sequence goes on from NC_060212.1 coordinate 21,815,364, forward strand.
TAAGGACGACGACTATTAATTATGTTTATTATGATGTATTAATTATGTTCTTATGATATTTCTTTACGACACTATTGAAGCTTATTGGAATCTAAACTATGACCTTGAAGGCTTAATAAGGCAATCAGGAGTTACAAATTAAAAGAGCAATTGCTTTTTTGCTAGGCATTGATCTAGTTAACTGTCTGTACTATATACTCTGGTTTTTAATTTGTAGTTTTCATTGTAATCATCAATGACCAAAATGAAACGTAAAGTGTTTACTAAAGCTAATTGTTCTTAATACGAATTCTTAAAAATGTTTCATAAAACATTTACTCATTTGTAAAGTGCATGAATAATATTACTAACAACATAGTATTCAATCCAGTACGTGATACAACATAATAATTAGTTAATAAACTGCGTAGTCTGGTTTTGTTGACGCATAAGACAGAATAGCCAAATAATTATGATTCGTTCACTGGATTTAGTCTGTTTGGATATTCTACGAAAATCAAACGACGGTTTTTGCCTCTAATGGCACTTTTAAAAACATCTGTAAACTGTTTTAGTTTTCTCTGGTTTTACAATTTTATTCAACTGATTTAGAAGATCAAGAAATATTAGTATTAACAATTTTCAGAAATTTAATTAGTGACTTTTTCATGATATATGTTCTGGATTGTCATTTATAAACTAGATGTACTTAGAATTTTGAGAATGATTAGATTTTATTATTATTATTACCTAGTTTATAGAAAGTATCACTGAAGAATTATGTGAATTATAATAATTCCTCTCAAATTTTATTATAATTTAAATTTTTAAATTTTTTACAATTTAAAATAATAAAGAGTTTTAGGCAAATTCTATTAATAAGTAGGTTACTTTACAGTGCCACTAGTATAAGTTCACTTGACTTACCGAAGTGATCATAAACTATACTATGTTTACTTTTTGGCTGGAGTTGAATTCATACTGTAAGTGCTTTTCTGCAATATATCTTGTCCCGATGTCTTTCTTAAGAGTTTGAAAACGGGAAAATGTATCTGAAAAAATATAGTAAATACAAAGAGAGACTTAAAACTTGATATATGTATTAATATATGTGTCTATAACTTTTTCTTGTCCCAGTGTCTTATTTATTACACTGAATTTAATAAGTACTATAACATTACATTTCATATTTGAATTTTTAAAAACTAATATTAATTATTGCTCGGAAATATAGATAGAAAATTTGAATATTGGTTTTATTATCTGTATATTTGCCAGTTTATATTTTAGTACTTAAGACAGAAAAATATAATATATACAGTGATGATTTAGTCATGTAGGTTCAAGTGTGTAGAAAATAGTAAAATCACTTCAGCGCTAATGTTAATTTCATAATCTATGTCTCTATCATAATTAGGCGTTCTAAATTACCTATAACTACAACGTAAACAGCAAACTGCCTAGATGGAGGGCTTGCACATCAAGCCCACTTGAACTTATCCCTTTAGATTTCAATTTAAACTGTATCTTAAACTAAGGTGGAGAGAACATATTCAAAATGTGGAAACGTAAAAGAACGAATTAGACCAGATCAAGGTATGGGAGGATATCAAAGTTAACTCGGATATATAATACTCATTTTTTTTTTTTTTTTTTTTTTTTGTTTGGCTCAGTAAATTGGATTTAGCTTTGTGACGGGAGATCTTAATATTATTTTTAATTTATGACTCAAGAACTTTGTTCTTACGTACTTTTTAATAATTGTAATTTTTAATTTATTTATTTATGGATAGCTGCCTTTGTCCCCCATACGATATATATATATATATATATATATATATATATATATATATATATATATATATATATATATATAATACTAATGTTGATCTCAAATATCTGACATAAAACAGTGAAAAGTATTCTTTAAACCTAACGTAATCTCATACTTGTGCTACAAATACTTTTGCAAGTAAATAGTGACAGAACTTTATAGTCATACTGCATAAAATGTAATGATATACAAGTATGATGACAGAAGCTTTAATTTACCTTATTGCTTTTATGTCCAATATGACTTAGGTAAAAATTATTTAAATCACTGGATTAAATGATATATTTAAATAAATACAACTACTCAGTTTTACGTCTATTAAGTTTAATGGTTTTGGAAGCCCAATAAACATAAAATAGTTCATGTTACTATTTACGCAAAACAATATTAAGCATACAGAGAGATTGGGTATTAAACAATATTTGGTATTAATCCCGCATATCGTTGTTTAGTATCAGTTAATGCGCCCACAAACATGTTTTTTGCGCTCGCACTCTCACACGTGCAAAATGATGTACACATGATATTTGTGTAAGCATCATTAAGGTAATTTATAAAAAAAAAAATAAAAAAACACTATTTTTTACCAGTGTTTTTTTTACGGTATATTTAACGTGAAACAAAAAATTTTCATGATATAAATTTTCATTTTTTGCCTAAACTTAATTTTCTTGTAACGCTTCAAGTAGTATTTTTCTAAAAATATTATTATTCTATTAAAATGCCAACATTGATAGTTTTTCTCCCATAAGTGATGTGTAAATTTAACATAAACAATTAATAATGCATATTTAGTTTGTCCATATAGAAATAAACGGTTTCATGTGAAATAACTTTTATTATAAACAATTACTAAATAAAAGAGTATAATTAAATAAAAATGCGTGTCTATCCACGAGGTTTAACTATGCGACATTGCAAATGAAATTGAATTCACACTTTAAACTCAACTTGGAAACCCAGAGAGTGGAACGAGGAAAGTAAGCTAACAATCTTACACACTAATTATGCTAACTCAGGTTGGTTTACACTGTACCCGAATGTCGTAATTATACTGCATCCGAGGGAGCATGTAGCATCCAGAGTTTCAAGCATAGGAAGTGTAGTGAGACATGCAGACTAACAATATCATACAATAATTATGCCCTCCCAGGCAAGTCTACACAATATCCGGACAGTATAATTATTCTGCAACTGAGGGAACATATAGTATCCTGGCAGCAGTTTGGAGGGTGGAGTGAGGCAAGAGACTAAAAATATCACTCACTAATTATGCTCACTCAGGCGGGTCTACACTGTATCTGAACAGTATAATTATACCGCAACTGACGGAACATATAGTATCCTGGAAGCAGGTTGGAGGGTGGAGTGAGGGCTAGAGATTAACAATATCACTCCCTAATTATGCTCTGCCGGTAGGTATACACTGGTCCCGGAAAATTTAAATATACTGCAACTGAGGGAAGATATAGTATCCTGGCAGCAGGTTGGAGGGTGGAGTGAGTCTAGAGACTAACAATATCATACACTAATTATGATCAAACAAGCAGGTATACTCTGTACCCGGACGGTATAATTATACTGCAAATGACGGAAAATATAGTATCCTAGCAGAAGGTTGGAGGGTGGAGTGAGGCTAGAGGCTAACAATACAACTCACTAATTATGCACTGCCGGCAGGTTTACATTGTACCCGGACGGTATAATTATGCTGCAACTGAGGGAAGATATAGTGTCCTGGCAGCAGGTTGGAGGGTGGAGTGAGTCTAGAGACTAATAATATCATACACTAATTATGCTCAAACAAGCAGGTCTACTCTGTACCCGGACGGTATAATTATACTGCAAATGACGGAAAATATAGTATCCTAGCAGAAGGTTGGAGGGTGGAGTGAGGCTAGAGGCTAACAATACCACTCACTAATTATGCCAACTGCCGGCAGGTTTACATTGTACCCGGACGGTATAAATATACTGCAAACTGAGGGAAGATATAGTATCCTGGCAGCAGGTTGGAGGGTGGAGTGAGTCTAGAGACTAACAATATCATACACTAATTATGGCTCAAACAAGCAGGTCTACTCTGTACCCGGACGGTATAATTATACTGCAAAATGACGGAAAATATAGTATCCTAGCAGAAGGTTGGAGGGTGGAGTGAGGCTAGAGGCTAACAATACCACTCACTAATTATGCACTGCCGGCAGGTTTACATTGTACTCGGACGGTATAATTATACTGCAACTGAGGGAACATATAGTGTCCTGGCAGCAGGTTGGAGGGTGGAGTGGGGCAAGAGACTAACAATATCACTCTCTAATTATGCTCTGCCGGCATGTTTACACTGCGTCCGGACAGTGTAATTATAGTACAACTAACGTGTCAATATAGGTATCTGAAATTTTACAGTGCACTTGGCTGGATATTATTAAATGTTGTGGATAACAGTAGAGTAAGTTTTAGTTATTCTTTAAATCTTAATGAGTTACTTGGGATTCAAGATTCAATATTGTTACTTATCGTAAAATGCATCTAAATGACGTGCGCATTTGGTGTTCAGTAAAGTTGTAGGTGAATGATCTAGACTACTCCAGGGCAGAAAGGACACATGATAATAACTACGTAGAGTTTGCACATATTCCAGGAATAAAACATGACATTCTTGAAATATAAATCGATGTATCCCTATCATGGGATGTTTAAGGAATATTTTTAGCCCAAGTCCAGCACGTTAAATATTACGATTTCAGATATATAAAGATATAATAGTTATATACTCAAAATCAATACATTAAGCATATAATTATTTACATACCACGAACCATTCTTGTTTGGTAAGTGCTTTACGTAACAACTTCGATAAGAATTTTGAAAATATCGTCTTTTCTGTAATTCATTGTTTTCCATGTAGTATATAAACATGGTAAACAATCATAAGAAAATGTATAAATAGTTCAATCATTTAACTTCTAAATGGACAATAAGAGTTCTATTGAATGATTTTAATGGTTTACAATCTCCACTGAGTCACTACCCAGTTTTAAAATCTGCGAGAGATTGTCCCATTTAATTTCAAAACTGCTCGAAAGCTAAATATTTATTTAAATCTAGCTTATGTAGATCTGTTAGCCAGGCCAAAGTCTAGGAACATTCCGTATAAGGTAAAGATATGGCAGGATATAATTATAACTATAACTATTTTTTGTATTATTTTCTAGTATTATCTACCTTAAAATTCCTGCTTCACATTAAAATCCTGCATTGGCCCATGGTTTAAGACAATAGGAGATAATAAAGATATTATTCTATCTTGCTTCTCTATACTAGAGGCAGAGTTTGTTATTTTAAGTGTTTTTGTTAATAAAAAAAATTAATAAGGACACTATTCTTGTCATTTCTGCTATTTTCATTTTCCTTTCTAAACTGATTAATTTAATCTCTTAACATTTACTTCCTTACTAAAATTCTGTATGTACTAATTTCTGAGTATTTTTCTTTTTAAATAGATCTATTATTGGTAAATCTCATAATTATGCGTTTCAAACTATTTAATTTAATAATTAAATAGATTAAAGCACCAATTAATAGGTCACGGTAAACTAAAGAAGAGGGTCATTATTGTATGTAATTAACACGTTAACTACGACAGACAATTTCACGCCGCCAAAGCACAGTAACAAAATATAGATAAATATAAATTAATATAGATTATAAATATAGATGGTGCTATAGATAGTTGTGGTTATATGTTTATAAATATATATCATAATTTTTTAGTGTAATAATAGTAATGTAGACTATATTGTGGCTATTGTTTTGCACTAATAGTATCGTTTTTAAATTTATGGTTAGGTGTAAGAGAAGACTTAATATTCCTAACCTCGCCAATTGAGTATGTTCTACGTTGTATTCAATAAAGGCATTTTTCATTTCACAGTGAGACGGGTTGGGCGGGTAAACTTATGATCGACACAATATACATAAAACAGTGTATGTAGAGTTTTATTATCATTATACATATGAGAGTTTACAAGGCTAGATACTCTAGTAGTATGAATAATTTGTTTTCATAGAGAATAATAACGTATGCAAACAGAATATTAAATAAATATTTTTATTTAGTGATCAGAAATGAGGTTAAGTTGATCAATCCACGAAAAGAAAAGTTCAGGTTTACATATCTGAACAAAAACTTTGTTAAGAACGGTTTCGTCAGCCTTAAAAAAAATGAAATCAATATTTTAAGTTTCCACAGTGTAAACTAAATACTGGTATTAATATCATTCTTAAAAATATATCATCATTTAGGATAAACAAAGAGAAAAATATTTTGCGTTATTCCACAACTAAGGGACCGCTCGAAGGCTGATGCAAATTCTCAACAAACCTCGTTTAACAACCCTTTATTCTACGACAATAATGAGTTGATCTTTCTTCTAATAGAAAAGACATTTCTTAGATACTTCCACAATAAATTTATTAAAAATAGCGCTTTCGCCGGTTAAGGCATCATCAGTTTTTACATTGTTTTACAGAAAACAACATATGTGTAAAATAGAATAAACATATGGATAAAAAGAATAAAATTTAAAAACAAACTGTAAAGACCAAAAACTAATAAATTACAAAAGAATTATGTAGAAAAATATGGTTTGCAATTCATAATTTTGGAATGGATTTCTTTTTTTACTAATGGTATAAAAATATCACTGAAATTTACGGAAGGTTGGGAAATACAATTATCTTTTAAAACTGTCATACACGCACTTTAAATTTTATTTCTTTTAGTCGTGTATGACAGTTTTAAAAGATAATTGTATTTCCCAACCTTCCGTAAATTTCAGTGATATTTTTTATACCATTAGTAAAAAAAAGAAATCCATTCCAAAATTATGAATTGCAAACCATATTTTTTCTACATAATTGTTTTATAATTTATTAGTTTTTGGTCTTTACAGTTTGTTTTAAATTTTATTCTTTTTATCCATATGTTTATTCTATTTTACACATATGTTGTTTTCTGTAAACAATGTAAAAACTGATGATGCCTTAACCGGCGAAAGCGCTATTTTTAATAAATTTATTGTGGAAGTATCTAAGAAATGTCTTTTCCATTAAAACCCACCTACTTTCCACCAAGGATACAAAGCAGAAAATTGATCTTTCTTAACTAATTGTTTCGCTTTATGAAATTGCAACTGTTTACATTTAAATCAATGTCTGGGCAATGTAAAAGTTTATAATATGTGTCATATTATTGGTTGTATCGTTATAAATATTTTATACACTTCTGAGAATTTTAATAAATAATACTTTAATACAACAAGTATATCAGAACATTCAGTGTGCACGTGCAATTTTCTCTTCAGAGAAACAATTTGTTTAAACTTAATAAACTTGTTATTGTAGATCCTTGCACAAATTCATTAAGACGATTTAACCAATTTCGTAAATTTACATCTCTGTACGGCTCAATTGAAGATAGTGTGGTAATGCAAGAGGTAGTAAACATATTATAAATGGTCAAATACTTATAATTCTACTTGTTAGACAAACACAAACAAAGTCCACCGTGATTAGTTGAATGCCTAACAATAGTTTTTTATTACCGCCCTGCACCACCGTGAAGCCTCAGGTAATTGTACCTGTAATAGTACAGTACACTACAGGACATATTATATTTCCAAAATTACGCAGCGATGTGTTTAAATCTTTTTCTCTGTCTCATGAGCTCTTGAGTAGGCAGATTCTAAAAAAATTTAAATAAGTATCTGCTCCATCTAAAAGCTTATACTAATACTGTTTACAATATTAGTTTCCTAAATGCTGTACCGTAAATTAATTAATTAAATTTCATACAATGTAAATTTCGCAACCTAATCAGCCAGTATAATATAATATTATTTTACATCCAATGTTCCGGAACTAAATTATTGGGCGGAGTAACTACCTAATTGGCAACGCCTATGAATTTTTCTTCTAACCCTTTGTAGCAGCCCAACTACGTAACCGACCAGGACCTCGCGCGCTTTGTCCGTAAGTAAAATTTATCTTTTCGTATTATTAAATTAGCCCTTTGATGCCAAACGTATAAAATGAATGTAACGTAAAGTAAAGATGTGAATAGTAAAGTAACTTATCCTTGAAGATCTTTTATTTGCTTGATTGAGATAGATAAAGGTTGTGGCGTCGTCCTTATGGCGACGAGCACGTTGTTATAAATTGTAATTTGTATAATTAAATGGCTAATACCGTCGCGAATTTGTTTTAGGCGAGTTTACGTAGCTGATGTATCTCACGTGTTGTTTGAATAGATGGCTACCACTTCCCAACTCTACTCCTCTTCTAGAAATAACCGTTCTTAGACTACAGCTTCAATGTCTCGTGCCAAGACGCCGACACCCGGGTTGTGAGTCTACCTATTGCGAAGGGAAGTGAAATATTATTGTTTTGTAAAGTAAAACGTCGTACGCATAATTCAATAGAACATTGGATATTTTAGGCCCACCTAGAAGATATACTTTTTTAGTTATTATATTCTAATTGGCAGCAACGTGGCATTACATAACTTTTCCTTTACCATCTAAAAGTGGTGCTTTTAAGTTTTCGTAATTAAACTGAACTTATAAGTAAACTTTGTATTTCTAGTATTTATTACTACGACCTCAGAAGTCACCACCCCCATGTGTTATCGTCATACGGTACACAATTTTATTGCGCAACTCTGCTATTGATGTGCCTACTCTGCCATCAACTGGGTGAAACTGAGTGAAAACGCCACAATGCCTGCCATTAAAATAGAATATTTGTCTAAAGATGAGTTGGTATTTGAACTGATATCTAGAGGTATTAGATTAAATAGTGACAGTACAGTAAATGAACTCAGAAAGTCCTTAAGACAGTGTTTGAGAAACAATATTTTACCTACTCCTAGTAGCCTATTAAAAATAGACCACAATCAGGAAGTAAAACTTCTCAGTGAAAAAGTGATATTATTAGAACATGGGTGCAGTGAATTGAACAGTGCTAGTTCACCTTTAGAAATCACCAAATTCCAAGAAAAGTGTAAACATTTAATAAACCGTTTATTTTTAGACAACCAGCTAGAACTAAGTTCTGTACATAGTGAAACTTTATCAGCTTTAAAGTGTAGGCTAGTAAATGTTGAACAACAATTAGCTAAAAACTTGCTACCTACAGTGAACCTAGAACAGCTTAAAGTGTTAGAAGCCAATTTAAATGAATCATTAGAACAAGATGAGGCTATGGAACAGGCAGTGAAAGAACAAATAGGCCCTATTTCTGTACAACCACCAACAATATCACAGCCTACTGCCAGTACCCCCACTTTGCCTATAATGCCTATTTATAATGCAAACAATGATTGTATTAGTCAACCTATGTCTGGTATAAATATGTTTAATAAGTTAAACAACCCTGTAGAACATTATTTACAAAATTTTACAGTAACAAATGGCTTAGTAGTACCTGAGCTAATAAACTTTTTGAAAACTTTGTTAAAACTAAAATGTGAAACTAGCCTATCAGAAAATGAAATTTTAGCATTGTTACCATGTTATGCAAAAGGTCCACTTTTAGCCAAAATAATACAGTGTAAGTCTGTCATGCCAAATGTCAACTATCTACACAGGGAATTAATTAGTGCTTTTATCCCTGTAGGCCTAATTGAAAGACTGAGACTAGATTTAGTTTATAGGCCACAAAGGTTTGATGAGCCACTGTATGAATACATCTATGACATCAAAGAGCTCAGTCAAGTTTTATTGTGTAACATAAGTGAACAGGACTTGGTAACTTGTATAAAAAGAGGTATTAAGCCTACAGATAGAAATAAGTTAATTTTTGAAAACAATCCCATTTGTTTTGCAGATTTGGAAAATGTATGTATAGCTAGTAACAATATAACCTTTAATGATAACTTAAGGGACAATTTAAGTAAGACATATGTTAAAAACATGTATCCACCACATGTTGAACTTAGAAAAAGTAGGCCTACTGTCAAAAACCCAAAGTTATGTTTCAATTGTAATAGGCCTGGTCACTTGGCAAAAATTTGTTTTAGGAATCCAAAAAACTAGTCGATAGGGGAGTGGTATTACACACAACACCTAAAAATATCCCTCCCCGGTTTCATAAGTTTAAGAATAATAATTTTATAAATAGTAATACAGTAAGAAAAGAAAAACACTATTTTATGAGAGTCTATGGTAAGGTAATTAAAAATTGGAGTAAATTACACTATAGAAAACCTAATTTAAGACTAAATGTTAGACAGTGTAACAATATGCCTTTAATTGAAGCTATAGTGGGTAAAAATGTAAAAACAAACTGCTTATTAGATACTGGTGCTACAAGAGATATAATTAGTAAAGAATTTTATGATAGCCTATTGTTGAATAAAAATGTTTCTAAATTAATGAAGTCAGAGGATAGAATGTTTGCTGCAAATAACACTGAAATAAAATGTTTTGGTTACTGTTATGCTAAGATAAAAATTTCTAAATTTTGTTGGAAAGTAAAGTTTATTGTATTGGATAATTTAAAATGGGACATTATATTGGGAAACCCATTTATATCTAATAGCAAATTAATTTTAGATCTTGATGGAGATTCATGTTGTTTTAAATTCAATTGTAATGAGAAAATAACTATTGTCAGACAACAGCCTTTTGAACATGAAGTAAACAGCATTGATGTAAAAATAGGGTGCACTAGAGCTGAGGCTGAGATACAAAACCTTATAGGGGATTTTCCAAATGTTTTTAATCCAAAATTAGGAGAGGCTCTAGATTTGGAAGTGAGATTAGTTCTAAATGACCCCACACCTGTAAATATTAGGCCTTATTTTATGAGCCCTCCTACTGTAAATAAGATGAAAACAATAATACAGGATTGGTTGGACCAAGGAATAATTGAACCCAGTACTTCAGCCTACTCCAGTCCAGCCTTTTTAACCAAAAAGGACAGACTTGTAGTCAATTATACCGAATTAAATAAAAAGTTACAGAAAATTGATTTTCCCATTGGTGATTTAAATAATTATTATCAACATCTTAGTGGAGCCAAATATTTTTCAATAATAGATTTAAGAAAAAGTTTTTTGCAATGTCCATTATCACCTGATAGTCAAGATCTTACCTCATTTAGCACTATATTTGGTAAATATAAATTTAAACGAGTACCCTTTGGTTTACATGTTGGTAGTGCTGGTAGTCCGCCTATCTGGATAAAGTCCTAGACAATATAAAATTTTAAATATGTGATAAATTTTTGTGATGATATCTTAGTGTACAGTAAAGACCTTGATTCGCATTTAGTACATGTCAGAGAGATTGTAAATAGACTAAGCAAACATGGCTTAACGGCAAACCTAGAGAAAGCAAAGTTTTGTTTTGAGGGAAATCTCCTTTTTGGGGAACTTAATAAAAAATAATACAGTAACTATAGATCCCGAGCGAACAAGGAGTATAAGAGAATTTATTCCGCCTAAGAACGCCAAACAAATTTCACAGTTTTTAGGTATGACCAATTTCTTTTCAAAATTTATAAATAATTATGCCAAATTATGTAATCCTTTAAATCGTTTAAGAAGGAAAAACGCTAAATTTGTTTGGACAAGTGAATGTCAAGATTCGTTTGTAAAGTTAAAAGAAGCTATAATGAATACTCCTGTACTCCAGTTAGCCGATTTTTCAAAGCAATTTATAGTAATGACAGATGCTAGTGGAATAGCCGCAGGTGGTTGTTTGTTACAGGAAAACGACCAAAATGAATTAATGCCAATAGCCTATTACTCTGGGAAATTTACTGATGCCGAATTAAAATATACTGTTTATGAAAAAGAAGCTTTGAGTGCACTAATTTGCATAGAAAAATGGCACGAATTTTTAGAAGTAAGAACCTTTAAATTAATAACTGATAACCAAGCTTTATCCTATGTCCTCAATCACAAAAGGAAGGTAGGAAGACTTGCCCGGTGGATCGAGAGGATTTTGAATTTGCCATTTGAGGTGGAATTTAAAAGTTCCACCGATAATGCGCTGGCAGACGCCCTTTCACGTATGTTTGAGGGCGAGTCGACGAGAACAGCTGATCCGAGCCCCAGTGACTGCCGGAACGTTCCAGACCAGGATAAAAATAGATTATCGATTTCCTTCTGCCATTCAAACTCCTCCCGAAGGCAAACATGTAAACGAACATCTAATGCAAAGCCTAAAATGCAGATAAATAATAAGTGCAATAACAAGGATAATTTGTGGTTGTTAATTAATGATTTGCCATTAGCGTTTAAAGATTTAGAAAAATATCAACTTCAAGATAAAGAAACTCAGCGAATCATTCAATCTGTAAAAAGCAATAGTAACAATTTATGTTATTTTATAAAAAACAATTTACTGATGTACAAAAGGAATGTTAAAAAAGTAAGAGTAAGATATTTTTGCCTGTACAGTTAATTGATTTAGTATATGAATTCTTCCACAGTTCTTTAATAGGAGGTCATTTAGGCATTGCTAGAACGCAAAGAAAAATTAATCAGTATTTTTATAGACCTGATTTAGACGAAATTATAAAGGCAAAAGTCAAAGAATGTAATGTTTGTAAAATGAGTAAAGTGTGCCAAAGAAAATATGAAGGCGAATTAGTATCTGTGCCATTTAAGAACAATATGGATTGTTTATTCATAGATCTTTTAGGTCCCTTAGTGAGAACTAGAAAACAGCAATGTATATTTACTTGTAGTTGTAGATGCCGCCAGTAAATTTCTATGGCTAATCCCTTTGAGGGAATGTAAGAGTGCTGAAATATGTAATAAATTAGACCGCATAATTTTTAACAACTTTTCTGTACCTAAAATAATAGTGTCAGACAATGCCGCATATTTTACATCACTGTATTTTAAGAAGTTCTTATTTAAGAATTTTATTGAACACCGTAGACTAGCGCCTTACAGGGCTAATGGAAATCAATCAGAAAGGCATATTAGAAACATATCTACATTATTACGTAGTTTCTATCACAACTGTCATAGTAATTGGGATAATGACCTAGGCTATATACAATTAAGTTTAAACACCGCCCATAATGAAAGCACAGGTTTTGCTGCCTTTGATTTAATGTTTAATCATTCCTGTAATAATGCTTTATCTAATTTATGGAAGCTAAATGATCTAATTGGTGAGAATTTGTCCAAGGAAACTGTTGTAAACAATTTAAAGAGAGCTGTGGTGAATGTAAAAAGGAGTATAGCACATAACAGTAATAGACAAAAGTACTCAGAGCAAAATGTAAAACATCCCTTTAAGTTGCATTCCTTAGTATGGATTAGAACCCACTATTTAAGCAATAAGGTAGAAAAGTTTTGTGCAAAAATTACCACCAAAATATGTAGGAATTTATAGAATTTTATATTTTTTAAGCCCTGTAAACTTGTATTGTACAACACACTGAAAATGTTTTGAATGTAAAAAAGGTTCATATTGTAGATTTAAAATTAAATTAAGACCTGTTCTGTATATAAAAGAAATTTTGTAGCATCCCTAGCTTAAGGAACCACTTGCTGCCAAATTTAAAAAAGATAAAATCCAGGAAGTTAACTGTTTGGTGAATTGTTAACGAATGTGTCAATGGAAATAAAATATAGAAAAAGAATTTGTAAATAGACTTAGTATAAAGAAATGAGACAAAGTTGATCCTGACTGTTTGTTATGAGGGAATCAAATATGAAAAATTGTCTGTGTTTTATATGTATGCCGAAATATTGAATTTTGAATTTTGTAGATATATTTGAAGTGTTAAAATTCATGTAGATGTAAGATGTATAGGATGTTGTATGTAAATATATATAAAGAGTGATGCAGTATTAATAAGAAATGTGAGACTTAGCTTCTCGTGAGGGGACGTTTCATTCCAAAGTATTCGATCCATATTGGTAACTTGTCCGCAAGTCTCAGGGTATTTAATGGCAAAACACTATACACAAAACACTGGCATGAATGCAAAAAGAAGTATGAATGTGGCGCCTATATAACAAAACACTACACTACACTTGTTTACGATTTAATCGCCTTAAATGCCCTTATTATTGCAACGACCCGCAAATTCTAAAACGCTGCAACGTGCACTGCATGAAAATAGTTTGCCTAAATTGATTTTCTATTTTTGGTCCCTAAGCGAGCAGTCATAGAACTGCATTGGCATGCGATCTAGCGGATTTCATAGGAAACTTTTGAAACCCCGCGCTATCGTATTGTTATGGTTGAATTTGAATTTATGTAATGAATAAAAGGTTGAATTAAGTTTGTTATTTAGAATATGTTTAAAGTAAAGTGACTAACTAGGTTGCGAAATCAAAACAGGGGGGATATTCTGTACCGTAAATTAATTAATTAAATTTCATACAATGTAAATTTCGCAACCTAATCAGCCAGTATAATATAATATTATTTTACATCCAATGTTCCGGAACTAAATTATTGGGCGGAGTAACTACCTAATTGGCACGCCTATGAATTTTTTCTTCTAACCCTTTGTAGCAGCCCAACTACGTAACCGACCAGACCTCGCGCGCTTTGTCCGTAAGTAAAATTTATCTTTTCGTATTATTAAATTAGCCCTTTGATGCCAAACGTATAAAATGAATGTAACGTAAAGTAAAGATGTAAATAGTAAAGTAACTTATCCTTGAAGATCTTTTATTTGCTTGATTGAGATAGATAAAGGTTGTGGCGTCGTCCTTATGGCGACGAGCACGTTGTTATAAATTGGAATTTGTATCATTAAACGGCTAATACCGTCGCGAATTTGTTTTAGGCGAGTTTACGTAGCTGATGTATCTCACGTGTTGTTTGAATAGATGGCTACCACTTCCCAACTCTACTCCTCTTCTAGAAAATAACCGTTCTTAGACTACAGCTTCAATGTCTCGTGCCAAGACGCCGACACCCGGGTTGTGAGTCTACCTATTGCGAAGGGAAGTGAAATATTATTGTTTTGTAAAGTAAAACGTCGTACGCATAATTCAATAGAACATTGGATATTTTAGGCCCACCTAGAAGATATACTTTTTAGTTATTATATTCTAATTGGCAGCAACGTGGCATTACATAACTTTTCCTTTACCATCTAAAAGTGGTGCTTTTAAGTTTTCGTAATTAAACTGAACTTATAAGTAAACTTTGTATTTCTAGTATTTATTACTACGACCTCAGAAGTCACCACCCCCATGTGTTATCGTCATACGGTACAATGCATATTAAGTAAAACACTAACACTCAATGTTTGTTTTTTTATAGTTTTCTAAGCGTTTTTTTCCTACGAATTTATCATAGATAATTTTACTAATAATTTATCATGTTTAATTTAAATCTGCTGATAATATCCAACGCACTCACTGACTTCTTCATGACACTTACCATCTCACGCTAACATCATAAGATGTTGGTAAAAGAAATTATGAGGAACTGTGAGATATTCGGGGCCGTTCACATCAAAACTTCGTCAAAATATCAGAAAAAATGACGAAGCAATGACGAGAATGTTTAAAACGTATAGTATGGTTTTATGGAAGTCCTAGTGATTGGTACTTTCTATTTTGTTGGAAAAACAGTACAAGAACATTATAATTTGTTTTAGTAGAGTACTTTTACACGCAATTTAGAACAGATGAAGCAAGGTCCAAGTGTGCACTCTAACATTTTAACATAAAAGTTTGACAAACTCACAATGAAAGATTCCACAGTTGATCGAAGAGCCGGTCTTATACTTTGTACTCCAAGAAGGTCTAA
This sequence comes from Homalodisca vitripennis, assembly GCF_021130785.1. NCBI lineage: Eukaryota > Metazoa > Arthropoda > Insecta > Hemiptera > Cicadellidae > Homalodisca > Homalodisca vitripennis. The sequence goes on from NC_060212.1 coordinate 21,830,982, forward strand.
CTAGATATCTCTATTTTCTTTCAGCTGATGTTTTATAGAGTTACCAAATCAGCTCATATTTAAAGACGCCCAAGTGTGTAAAAATTATTCTAATGAATAATAAAGCAGCAAAATTTATTCATAGGTATGTATATAAAAACAAACCCTAGACACGTTGCGAATTAAACAGATAACAGCACCGTACACAAATATATAGAATCTGGTAAGCAAAAGCGCATGCCCCAACACAACCAATTTATTCAATGTAGTTTGCAATTAAACAACATTTAAACGAAATATATAAAAGCATAACTAGTTTTTTTTCAGGCTATGCTGAGTATTCCATAATCAACTTAGTTCCAAGTGGTGTGGACTAGTACTCATACACATTTGGATTTATACGCAATTAAAATATTGAATACATGTGTTATGGTTAAATAATGTAGAATGTTAATTCAATAACTGGATAGAGGGTCATAAGATTTATTGCAACGTATGTGTGGTTAATAAACTGAAATATTTTTATAATATATCCTCATAGATTACGGGGCGATTAAATACAATAAAAGTATCTGAATATCAAATTTCGTAACTGTGATGGCTTTGAAATTTACTTGTAGCAAAGATCTGGATTTAATACAGCTAGTTTAGATTTTTGGATCGTGATTTTTTTACTATGCTCTATCAATACATATAGTGTTGGGAAATTCTTTTAAGAAATTACTGCTTTTAAAATGTTTCAATTATTTTGTTAAGGTTTAAAATGCTTTCTCGTTTTCATAATTTTAATTGCTTGCTGAGCGTCAAAAGCGTCGTCAAAAGAGTTGATACATTTGTATGGGCCTGTCTGTCTGCATAATACTTCGAGAACAAACTGATCAAATATCTGCATAAAATTTCAATTCCATATAGGCTTATATATTGAGCAATTCGAGTGGGATTAAGTATGCCTCTATTTAGTGTTTGACTAAGCGTTGGGTATCATTGTCACATTAGTCTACAGGATAGCCGGGCATTAGAAAAATTTAGTATAAATAAATTTGTTAGCAACGGAGTATAAAAACACGTATAACATTTTAACACATAATATAATACCATGTAAATCAATATGCTAGACTATTATATATTTAACTTCCTGACAATGACAATATTTATGTTGTAAGTGATTGCCTGTCTATCAGTAGTGCAATCGAAGATTGTAGCCTGTTACGCAGCACGTCATTTGGCGTAATTTTGCCTCGTTTTTTTATGTGAGGTTTATAACAAAATTACGAGACGTCACCCCTTGCTATGTAGTTTAGGGGAGTAAGGTACAGTTCAATTAGTCAACCAATCAGCAACGTGAAATTCCGTGTATGAGATATGACTGAATAACCATAACTGCCTAAAGCTGACTAATGTATTCATCAGTATGATATAATTGATTTTATTTACTCATATTAATGTGTACTCTATTATTGAGTGTAACAGTACTTATAATTTAAAGATACATGGAATCATGACTTAATTGAATACTATAGTAATGGATGAATTTAATTTAATTCTGCTATTCCAAAATTAGGTCATGCAAATATAAATATTATATTAAACCAGTTATCTCAAACTACCAGTGATCTCCTATGATTACTTATGAGTAATGATATAATCCTGAAACGGTAGAGGGGTTTGATGTTGCCGTACTTTGCATAATTAGACTGGACAGTTATTAGTGTAAAAATAGCTCCCCGCCTGTTCACATTACATGTCATAGCAGAGACAACTGACATGTATGTTGTGTGACTTCAAGGCTACTGAATTGTTATTGTATGTTTTATGTTAATACATCATACAATATTTTATGGATCAGAGTAACTGAGCGTTAGCTAATATTATCGCTTGGAGGACCAGAAAAAATGTCATATCCATGTCTCGTTTTGTCTTTCCGTGCGATATATAAAAAAACAAAGTAACCTACGGACTTAAAATTGGGGGATAGGCTAAATAAAATTGCAGATTAAATAAATTCGTAACCAACCCGTGTAAAAGCCATACGTAGCTCATTAATACAGTAACAGGAATATCAACAACATTTACGTACAAGATGGAGTATATTAACAAAATAGTAATAATTAGAATCTCCGAACTGGGTACATGGAAATAGTTAAGTGTTAAATCTCGGCCATGTAAATTTTAATTTTTTAAAGCAGTATTGGGTCAGCAAATAGGGCTTGAATTGTAAATTGTTGCTTACAAATAATATAAAAACATTTTGTTTTGCAATAAAATGATTTTTAAATTGCCCGCGGGTATTAAAATAAACTTTGAATACAACATTTATATCATAAAATATTTTCCATAAAAGTTTAAGAACATCCCGAGTCATAGCTCTCAGGTAAAATCAATAAGCATTTTTTTATTCTTGGTATAGTATGAAAACATATTTTTCAGTGAAAGGAAAATCGCCATTCCTTTCTTGAAGTCTGGAATAAATAGGTCTGCTATTGTTTAAAAAAATATGTAAAACACTTCTGTAGGTCATACTGAACTACATTCATGACACACCCAGGGCAATGATTCCACTGAGTTCCTTCCTTAGCCCACCTAACCCCCTACCATGACGGCACGGTCATTATAAGCATTTAAATGCTTTTTTGATTCAAAAAATGCAAATTATGCATTACATTAGTATAGTTTTTAATAAAATTTCTCTTGTATCATAATCGGTTATAAAATGTCAACCTGCAGTAACCTTCTTTTGCACTCCGTTTAACAGTCTGGGTGTGACTTTGTTAGCAGTATGTCGTAGTCTCAGAAAACAAAATTCAATAAATTCTGTTTTTAGCAGTCATTGGAGTTATTCTATGGTAAGATTTTTCGTTAAGAGTGGTTCAGTTAAATTCACTTCTTGTCATGAATCAGACAAGATTCATATTTATAAATGGTGTCCTCGATTTTATTAGAAATATTCTCATTTATCTACTATATTTCTTCTTTGTTTGACAAAATAAATGGTGAAATTGCAAGTTATTTATTTGATCTTTTCGGTCTGCTTGCATTGATATGATTATATGCCCTAGGTGAAAAAATAAATCATTATCTTGAAGCCGTTTGTAAATCAACTATTTCCATCTGCTAAGCTGAACAAAATTATTTTTGTTTTATAGAGTTTTTTCACATTCACTTTTGTAAATTTCATCAATTATTTCACTAAAAAACGTTTCTGAATTAATTTAATTTTGTAATTATTGGTTGGTAGAAATGTATACACCAAATTATTACCTTAAAAACAAATTTTCATTGTGTGCTAAAGTAATTTTACCAAGGGTTCTCTCGTTTAAAGTGTTCTAAATGTTTGGAAACGACAATTTATAACAGGATATTATGGAATAATATATCCTTTCCTATAATACTATAATTTAATATTTTATAACTCTAAGGGGAATCTGTTCCTCAAATAATTTCCTAAATTGGTGAAATAACAAAACGCAGCTGGAAGAGCTACTTCAAAATTGAAGTATCGCAGTTCTTATGACATTATTTTTATAAATTGGAAAAAATGAGTAATAAATCTTGCCTTATTTTGAAAAAGCGAAACCAATATTTAGGTCAAAAACATTTTTATAATATACCAGCATGTAATAAACGGGATCACGTGAATATTTAGTAGGCTGGAAATAGCCTTTGCTCTGTGAAAAAAAATATATAAAAGGACCACTCTGTTTTTATATAATATAATACAAATTGAAGACATAAATAATATTTTCGGAAGCATTTCACACTGTAGATGTGTATAAAGCTGCTGTTAGCGGAAACAAATAATTATGTTTCTTTTGACAAATTACTTATTATTTTTTTGACCATTAAAATCTACATATACTTATATATATATATATATATATATATATATATATATATATATATATATATATATATATATATATATATATATATGTGTGTGCGTGTGTGTGTGTGTGTGTGTGTGTGTGGTGTGTGTGTGTGTGTGTGTGTGTGTGTGTGTGTGTGAGTGTGTGTGTGTGTGAATGAATGTTTGTGTGTGTAAATGAATGTTTGTGTGTTTGTCCTTTATGGAATCGTACACTATTTGACCGATCATTATGAAAATTTGAATATATATGTACTTTTAAACGGAGAAGTTTTATATGCTATACTCATTTATAAAACTCACCACGACGTGGCACTGCAAAATATAAAATTTTTCAAAGCGCCCTGCACATTATAAACTGCAATTACGAGACAGTTACGTATATTAATTTGCCAAACACTATTTGAAGGCACTAAGTTAGAATATGTGTTTGTCTTTATGATAAATATATGGTTGAACTTATGGCTTGACTGTTAGACCGCTTTATAATAAAATACATGTACGTGTATAATGGCTATATAATAAGCATACACAGTTTTTCTTGATCGTGACAACAAGGCAAACACTACATCGGTGTTATAAATATAATGCACTTGAACCAGAAGTGCAAATACATGGCCAAGGCTTACGTAAAGCGTGCGAAGCCGCGGGAAACAGCTAGTTGTAAATATAGCTTGGACGTATGTAAGTAGTAAACAGACCACTATGGGAAAACGAACAAATAAATTCTTATTCAGAATATTTTACCTTTAGTCACGTTTAAAGTTCCACTATATTGCGATGAAAATCATTTAGATATGTATAACATAACAAACGCATGGTGTACCTCTCATGCTTTATAAGAAACACTCTTAAGAGGCAGAAGACTGAAAGGATAGGTCTTGCAGGACTGTAGATCTAATATTTGCATCTTAACGTTCTAATGTCTTATTGTCTCAGGTATTATTTAAATATAAAATAACTTCAATATGTACGCTCTGAATATTACAACACGGTGTACCTTAAAACCTTTATACCAAAAGCTCTAAGGGGGTATAGGGCTGAGAGGATCAGTCTTGTAATAACACTGGAATGTTGATCTGAGATTTGCGTCTTAAAGTTAAAACGTCACTTCCTTTCTTAGATTTTTAATTAAATGTATGTCAATCACTTAGATATGGACAACCTGCATCATACATGGTGTACTTCAAAAGTTTTATAAGCAAAAAGGTCTCAAGGGGCAGGAGACTGGAGAGGATCGGTCTTGTAACAATACTGGACTGTCGTTCTCAGATTTGCATCTTACAGTTCCAGACCCTTCCTTTGTTATTTTAGTTACAGAGGTCTTTAAGATAACATCAATGCAACGAGAATACTGGGTCATTTATGTACTAATACTAAGGGAAATAATAACATTGTCTGAGCTGTAGTGAAAAACACTCTGTCTATCTTTCTGCAAGATATCTCTAAAGAAACTGAACTATAAACTTAAAACTTTACTTGAAGCCTTGTTTATCTAAGAAGAATACTGAATATCCCAAATTCAAAATATTTTCCCTATTAGCCTGAAACTAAGAAATATGCAGCATCTTCCATTATTTCACCAAAACAGGTTTCTGAATTAATTTACTTGTGTTGAATGATTGGTGGAAATGTAGGCAACAAATTATTATCATCAAACAAATTTTCATTGCTTGCTAAAGTAATTTTACCAGGAGTTCTCTTGTTTAAAGTGTTTGGAAACGAAAATGTTGTAACAGGATATTACGGAATAATATATCATTTAACTATAATAATATAATTTAATATTATTATTATATAACTCTTTTATAACTCTAAGGGAAAGCTGTTCCTCTAATAATTTCCTAAATTAGTGAAATATCAAAACGCAGCTAGAAGAATCACATCAAAATTGAAGTATCACAGTTCGTTTGCCAATGGTTTTATGGAATAAAAAATAAGTGATATTAAACATTTTTATAATATGTAGCATGTATTAAACGGAATTATGTGACTATTTAGTAGACTGAAAATAGCCTTTGCTCTCTGAAAGAAAGATCTAAAGAACCACTTTTGTTTTCATAAAATATAATACAAATTGAAGACAATCAAATATTATTAACGAAAGTGCTGAGAGGATCGGTCTTGTAATAACACTAGACTGTTGAACTGAGATTACGTCTTAAAGTTAAAAAGTCATTTCTTCTTTTTAGCTATTAACTAAATGTATTTAAATCACTTAGATATGTACAATACATGTTGTACTTCTCAAGTTTTATAGTAAAAGGTCTCAAGGGGCAGGATACTGATAGGATCGGTCTTGTAACAATACTGGACTGTTGATCTCAGATTTGCATGTTAAAGTTCCAGACCACTTCCTTTGTCCTTTTAGTAAGAGAGGTCCTTAAGATAACATCAATGCAAAGAGAAAACTGGGTCATTTACGTAATAATTCTAAGGTAAATAAAAAGCATTGTCTGAGCTTTAGTGAAAAACACTCTGTCTATCTTTCTGCAAGATATCTCTAAGGGAACTAAAACTATAAACTTAAATCTTTACTTGAAGCGTTGTTTCATCTAAAATGAGTACTGGTTTTCATTCCAGTGCATGTCACTCCATTAGGTTTGGCTATGTGTTGGCAAATACATTTATTAATTAGCCTTATGTGTAACCATGATAGAAACGATAAAATTAAAAAACTAATTAATTTGTTAATAAACTCATTACACATTCAAAAAATTCAAACTTTTGACATATTAGCACATGTCACACAGCTACCCAGCATATATTGCATCATTTTATAGTATATTCGTGTGTGTAATTGTTTTTATATAAACACTGATCTGAACCCAATGTATTGAAAGACATTGTATGTACCATATAGCAAGATATTTACACAAAGATTTAATTTATATTTAAAAATTTTCTATAAAACTTCATTTGTACAATAATAAGTTCTGTTATCCATCAGTTTTGTGTCACAAGTCCTTTGATGAAATTAATTCTATCTGTCAGCAGGATATATCAATAATTAAATAAAATATATATTTTTGTTGTACGTGCAACCTCAGTAAACCCTACCACGACATTTGGTGTGGCGGATTTCTATATCCTTACAAGTAGAAGATAATTAATTATATTTTGAACCTAGACCCTAATAAGATTTACAATTGAAAATATGTAAAGGTTTTTACAGTACATTTTTTATTCTGTTTTTATTCATATATGATTTTAAGAGTTGTGTAGTCCTCTATCATTGACATACCTTAAAAACTCACATATTTATATTTGGGCTTTCTTATAAGATTCCGCAAATTCTGCATCAAATACTTCCAATCCTAGTTAAATGATCAAATATTTTTGTAGTTTTTATATTTATTTAGAAAATTTTTCTCAAACTGCTGTAAAAAAAATTCGAACATGATAAAATTAAAACTAACCCATTCGGAATAATATTGCATTAAATTAGTAACATAAACTAAATTCATGATTCTTTTTTATAGTTCTGGCTTAAGCATGATATTGTATAGTATAGTAGTATGATCGTAGTTTTAGCAGCGGCAAGCGGCAATGTTAAGAGTAATGTTTATGTTGCCAAATTGGTTCAAATAAACCCGCATAAATATATGGATTCCTTGAACTACTGCTGATTATGTTTCACTAGTTAAATAATCCTTTATTTTTTTACGTAAATTCAGTATTAATCATAATAAAACTTAAAGCCAAATGACTAAAGAGGCTTCGCATTTCAAGGATCCCATAAATTAAATTATGAATTTGTAGTTGTGACATTTGGGCACTTATAGAACTGGAAAACATAAAGCCCGTTAAGGGTAAAATTTAGATACAATAACAAATGGGTCAGTTACGTAAGTTGAAATATAACATTCTTATAGACTGTAACTGAAGTGACCAATTTCTAGGCGGTAAAACACAAAAAAAATCATCTGTTAACTCGAAATATATGACCTACATGAGAGATCACATCTAGGGAAGTTTCCCTCAGTTTTCTGAATTTTTTTTTAATATTTTAAAGGTTAAACACTTTTACAGCATGGAAACTTATGTATTTAATATACATTTATTCAGAGGACCTTAACCAGTATTAGTTTTTGACTGACACTGTTTGACTATAACTAACATAATTTTGTCCTCTCATCCTTTTCGCTAATATATCATGAGATATTAATGTAAAATTATAATTACAATAAGCCACAAAAACTAAATTCAAAATCCATATTGAATGTTTATATTTTATGAAACACGTTGTACAGTATTTAAAATCATAACCGTGGTGGTGGTGGTGATGCAGGAATATTTCCCTGGGGTAAACAATACCGAAAAAAACAGAGAAATAAATAAATAATTAATCATTAATTCATAAATGAAATTATTACCGCTCTAAAAACTACTTCCATTACACTTTTCAACTCACCCAATCTGATATTAACTTAACTGGATGATTATTTTGATTCAAAAAAAGTTATAATTTTGTGTCAAATGTTAGTTATGCATAACAAAGAAGAACCTTTGTTTGTTTTAAGAAGCAATAGCTCAAACTCTAGGTAACTGCAATTTATGAGTTCCTGCATAATTCATCAGCTCATCCAGATCACGTACTTCCCTTGTCTCCTATAAAACAAGATTGTGTTCATTTATCTGTGAAATTTCTTTAATATTGAGGCAAAGTTAGTCCTCTCTTCCATTTCATCTCTAAACAAAGGGAGAGAACAGTTTCCATACAATAAAGTTTATTAATAAAAACTAAATTGAATTGAAAATGGAATGAAGAATAAAATAAGCTGTGTAGTCTCTTCCCAGTCCTTTCCAACCGAGCCTCTGCAGAAAAAAATTTAACCCCAATTGCACTTATAAGTATATTTGATGTTAAAAGAGAGAGAATTCTACAATACCCTTACATAAACAGTGAAAGATTTATTATGTACAGCTGTCTAATTATCTTAAATTGATAAAACATATACATCCTTGCAATTCTGCGTGCACTAATATCAGATATAAAGGCAAAATTTTGGGTTAATCCACTATTACTTATTCCACGGCACAAATTAAGTAATTGACGATCTCTGAGTTATTATTTTAAACAATTAATGAATTTTTGTAAATGGTGATGATACGCCGCGTGAACCCCAAATTTTAAAGTCTTAAGTACATGACATTTTAGTAAAAGGAAAACTGAGGAAAATATTGTTAAATGTTACATAAAACTCTTATTTGTAGAATGCATGGTTGTTCCACACTACAAAACACTATACGGGTATGTACCAGTTTAGGTTGGTAATATAACTTTTGGGATTAAGCGAACTTTCATGAATATATAAATTAAATATTATTGAAGTATTTTTCATCTGTATTAATATTTCATAATATAAACTGCAACAGATGTGAAAATTAACTTCATGTTGTTAATAACAACATACAAATTGATAGACTCAATGTGGATATGCCTGGTTGAAACATCACTCAAAGTCTTGAATGGCACTTAATCAGCAAACTGGTAACACCTTTTGTTTTCAAGCAAATATTATCAAGAAAATTTTAACTTGTGAAACATGAAAATCTTTCTTTGTATAATGAACGCAAAGTTCATTATTATTATAATTAACTGTTATCATTTTAACTTTTTCTTTTAAATATAAAAGAAAAAGTTAAAATTATAAAATTCGGCTTGTAGGCACATAAGAAAAAAAGTGTTTGGAGTATGATATGTGAAGTATGGTGTAGGTTAGGGTATGACCACCGAAACACGGATATATCAGACCTAATACGTTTGAATGGCCAGTGCAGTTAAATAATTTCTCGTGAGGTAGTTGATCTGCTCAGTAACAACGAAATGTATATTGAGGTAAAATGTTAACAATGTAAAGGAATGACTTTTGAGACAATTATTAGACCTATTATCGTTTATAAAAAGGAACAAATGTAATTATTTTGAATGTATGTAACAATTTTACCATAAAAATTATTATGTTGAATTCATATTTCTGTTGCAGTTTTCCGTGACGCAGTGACTGATTACAAATTACTTTTAACAGCCTACTATAGTATAAACCAAATGTTTTAACTTTTCAAAAGTAATATCCGCTTAGAATAATATTATTGGATATTATGAAAGCGAAGGATAATACTTTTAGAAATCGATATTATACAATTGGCAATCAAAAGGATCCTCCGGACAAGTTAAGCCAAGAACTCTGCTTAATAACCTGTTATCCAGATGAAATTTAACTCAGTCTGCCTGAAGTAATTATGGAAGTTACAAACCCTTTATTACTATTGAATAATCTCTTTACTTTGAGAGTGACTATTCAAAGGATCCCAGTTCGGGAGTTCTGTTCGCTAACTTGTACAACTGCAGTGTGGAGATATGACACTTTGTACCAATGAGTTTCTTAGGTAATTATATCGGTTCAGTTCAGGTTATTCTCACAGAACTGTAATACATTAATGTTAAATACGATAATATTTGGTATTACAAAGGATAAGTATAATCAGTGTTATTAGTGATACTTTAGATTCATACTGATTAATTACAGTACAGTATATGGTCAATAAGTATATTATTATTTGCTTTATCAATATGGTAAGTTATACTAAACCCCTTTCGTGACAAATAATAAACTAATAAAAGGAATTTAGGTTTACACTGGCCACTTCTCAGTAATTAGGAGTTTATACAGTTTTATATAACTCCAGATCTCAAAGTTTCAACCGAAATAAGGTAATTCCAAAAAACAAAATTTTGATGATGATATATATATTATATATATATTATATATGTATATATATATTATAATAAATTGTAAACTAAAACCCTTTTAAAATTCTTTTATTTCATACACGTGTTTCGGTATAAACCATCTTCCGGTACCGAAACACGTGTCTGAAATAAAAGAATTTTAAAAGGGTTTTAGTTTACAATTTATTATTCTAACAAAAAGATGGCCCTATAATGTGGAGTTCATAACATAATATATATCACTAATATTATATATATATTATATATATATATATGTTATATATATTTTATATTTATTTATATATAAAATAATATAATATATAACATATATATATATATAAAACATAATTCCATCATTGACATTTAAAACCCATGCCACAGCAGCCATTTCAAAATCTATTTACCTGGCTGTGATGACTAAAAGTTTTAATATTATTCTTCTTTGTGAGTTTTTAATTTTTAGTACTTCAGTGTGAGAATTTTACATTTATTGTGTAAAATACTCAAGAATTAAAAAGCTAAGTGTAAAAATTATATTATTTCGTTCTCAAACCAACAGTTAAATATATATTCTTTTTTATTTAGGTAATTTATAGTTATATTCCTTTATAATACTTAGAATTAAATTTAAGATGGAATATTGTTGTACTACTGTTATATACGGTTTTATAATATTTATCTTTTATTTAGAGTGCCTAGGAATCGTTTTAATCTACTAATTATATTTTCTATTAGCCTACTACTTTATCCTTTATATAAAAATGGGTTCATTAATTTTATTAGTGTAACCAAAATTATATTTTTAAAAATTTTGTCATTTTTAGTTTTTTTAATGATGAAGGTTTTACGGTAACTTATTAAGACGTATGGAGTAGTGCTTCAGCCTGAAATCATCGTAGTACTATAATAAGAAGGAGTGTATACTGTGCACCTGTGCTGTGATCATACAAGAACTCATTAACCGAAAGTTCACCATACAGCATGTTGCAATCTCAGAAGGAAGATTGTATACTGTACGCCTGTTCTGATCTAACCACAGCTCATTAGTACATCATTAGACCAAGTCCTCGAGGACATCCGGATTGTTTAAAACTTTTTGTTCCTTCTTTTACAGACTGTCGCTGAGTATTATAACTACAAGTAGTACTATTATACGTCTAAATGTACACAATACAGAAGTTTGCCACACAGAATGTTACAATCTGAAAGGGAAGAGTGTGTACTGTGCACCTGTGTTGTGATCATACAAAAACTCATTAGTATATCATTAGACCAAGTCCTCGAGGACATCCGGATTGTTGTAGCTTGTGTTACTTCTTTTACAGAATGTCACAATTGCATAACTAAAGAAGTAATACTATACTACATCCAAATACACACATGGCAGGAATTTACTACAAGGCAAAAGAGAAATTCTACGAACTTACTTAGTGATAGGGTTCATTGATGCTCACACAAATCTGTGATTAATCAATACATCTCATTTTCATTTTTGTTGGTAATTTGGTATTGAAAGAAAGTTTAATTAAAAATATAAATTATAAAAATAAATTTTTTTTATATATTGAGAATATTTCTGATATATATGTTAATATGACGCACGCTAAAACTGTATAAACGGTTTTTCAGATCGTTTCAAAATTCATTTATCCTTGATTTTCTCGTTCATATCAAACTTACCCGTAAGATCAAATTTAAAATGTTAGTTAACATAAACTTTCATAAAGCTCGATGATCCTTATATATAAATGCTATTTTACAGCATCACGATTAGATTAAAAATACTCATAAGATAAATACATCCTATTTGGGAAAGTTAAAATACATAAAAAAGATACTTAATTTGGTTTTTGTATATATCATATTTATAAATAATAAGTAGTTTACACGCATGTTAATAAACAAATTTGTAAACGTGACAGATGTTTTCCTCAAGACTTTTGCCACAGGTCATTGATTATTATTCAGGATCTCAAATCGAAAAAAAACTCTATTAGATTATTACATGTGCCGGTATGTGATTCGAAAATTAGAAGAGTAGATAGAAAGTGTTACAATTAATAATCACGGTTAAGGGTAATTGAGTTTAACGACGATTGCGTTTAAAACTAGTGTATAATTATTGTCTAGGAATAATTTAAATAATACATTAATTATAAAAAAAAAACTCTTATAAAAATAAAGCGAAGTGGTTTTCTGAATTCTAAATGTAATATTTATAGTATAAAATGTAGTTTTAACAAGGGATAGATAGGCTCGCAGTAGACTAATATGCTTCAAAAGTAATAAAAAACTATCCTAATTTAGAAAACGGAGTAATAGAAAGAGAAAATTTCTCAAAACTGTGGGTCAAAGATTTTAATATTAATAAAACGAGAACACATTTTTGTAAAAATTTTTATTGAGGTTGTAAAAAGGAAATAAAACCGTTTCGCCTGCTTTCAGTTACGGTACTTTTATTGGTAATTCTGAATAACGAAATAAAAATGGAATGCTGTAAATAAATCTTCCTCCGTAGACTAATGGATACGTTCGGCTCTCTAACTGAGAGATCACGGGTTCAAATCCCGGAAAGGTCCAAAAAAGTTTAGATATGATAATTATGGTGAAGAATAATAAACAGTGTGCACCAAAGCCGACATAGCTAAAGCTGAGGCTTAAATGAGAGGAAAATAAAACTTAAGGAATAAAACAAACTAGAGACTTTAAATAACTCAATAAACAGTTGTTACAGTACGGTTTTAAAAGTTCAATAGAATATAACAATAACATAATAGTTTTTCTCATAATATCATAAAGTATCTAATATATATTTAAATTTCTTTTTCAGTTAATAATTAGTCTAATTAATGTACATATTACTCGTTTATATTTAAAATGATGAATCAAGTTCATGAATAATTCTTTTAGAATATTGATTACATAAATGTAAAGAAGGAAAATATAATAAATGAAATTCCTTTAAAAACGTTAAGATTCCTTTGTTCCTTATAAATATGTGTGACTACCACATTTCCGTGACGTAGATTACAGGCGAACGTTACATGTGGTCAGAAACATTACTCCTTAACGGAACACAAAGGCTTTTTTGTATATTAATGTCTTCGTGATATTGGTTTGGGTCAACTTCGTATAAGGGAGGTCAACCGTGTCACATAACAATGGTAGCTGAGGTTACACGCACAACCATGTTTATAGGTGATTTCATTCTTGAGATTTGGTGCGGGTAGACGGACAGGCAGACCATTATACGAAAGTATTTGAACATAAATGAAAGATGAAATAGATATTTTTTCTTATCTACTTAAATATGAACACTGAAAATATGTACCCGATATACTTTATGTATGCATACTTACGTTTCAATACATATAGAGATCCATCACACTACATCATACATGCTTACAATAAGAAAGTCAAGGACATCACCCTTAGTATTCCTCCACATAGGTTTTAAAATATTTCAGGTGTTTTAAGCGGTTTACTGTGTATAATAAAGAATGTAATAGGTCTAACTTTAGGAAAGAATTATTAAATTAAAATATTGTTTTATTCTGTTTTGTTGTTGTTTTTACAATGAGGTGTTATGACGTTCTCAAAGTCATTTCCTACACAAGAGTCTTATTTATTGCCTACAGCATAAACATGCTTTAATTTTAAACTCTTTTCATTATATTTTGTAATAAAATTATAGCCAAGTTTTTAGAACAAATTTGAGAAACAAAAATTTGTTTAGTTAAATTTGTATTGAATATTGTAATATACAGGGTGTATGATTGTCTTTTATCATTAAATGTTTTCTCTAAAACTGAGCTTAATATATTGTAAAGTGAGAAGCTTCTGGCATCACAAAAAGTGTCATCCCTTACCTGTGAGTAGCAAATAAATCGGTTTTCCCATAAGTAAATTCCAAAGTATTTTATGTAAACATAAGTATATTACCATATTATTAGTTAAGTTTAAGGCAGAGTTTCATACTAAGTATACATTATTAAATACAACTGGGATCTGAATCTACAGCATTCCATAGTTTTCCAGTGTCCCCACATCGTTCTTTGTTAAACTCTGAAATAATGTATTTGTTTTTATCTATTACATATGTTTTTCAAAGCATTCATAAAACCATGAAATATTATTAATATCAGAGAGATTAAATACACACGATCAATCGGTAATTCCAAAGCTTGTGGTATTAACTGTGGTTAAACCAAAACAGACTTCCAGTTCTGATGTAAGTTCTGTTTTCCTCATGTGTAAAACGGATTACTGCACATCGTTATTTCTTGTATTTTGCTACAAAATATGGCAATATATTAGCATTATATATTTATATTGTGTAGTATACTTCGCCTATAATACACGGTTATAGCGGGGTAACGAAGGTTCTGACAGAACTTGAAGAGTTTTATCAAACAGATAGGCCGACAGACGAATAGAATTTCCTTTAATTTTTTTACCTATACGTGTAAAAATCAAATAATTTTCTTAGTATATGTGAATTGCCTCTAGGCTCCAATACTATCGAATACTATCGACACCAATAGTATAAAAATTGCTAGAGTGGTCAACTACATGGAAATTATTGTTTATCATTTTATACATATAATTTCAACGGTCTCTTTTCACTTTTGTAGCACATAAATGAACAGATATTTACACTAAATATTTTACACCAGATCTGTATAAGTATAGTTTAAAAAGACAATAAGATCTTCATTACAAATGTCTACAAGGACTTCGATATTGGGTTAAGGATGAGTAAAATGAATTCTTTGAGTTATTTTTGGTGTCAAAAATAATTAGTTAGGTTTAAAACACTTAAGTAAAGACTAATAATTCCAAGTGGAGATCTTCGGCAGATAAACTGAACCTGTTTCAAATAAAATATCGTATGAGTTACAAACGAATCTAGACAAAAGAGAGACGCGTTTTTATGACTACAATCAGAGGAAAAACTCTCAAACGATCACACGCCGAGCTCGGTTGGCATAGGTCTTGTCACATTAGTATAAGCTTTGTGTACAGGATGTAACAAAATTCTCTACACCAACTTTATAATGTAATTCCATGAACATAGAGGTGTTAAAAGCTTGTGCGACCTATATATGTCTTCTTCCTTTACTATACATCTTTATGTATTTGTTGTTTAGTCCTTCTGGTACAACTGTTTTTCTTGCAGTCTGAGAAAAATATCAATATAAAGTTATATGGGGTAGTGTACGAAAAGCGGACCCGGTTTTTTATATGGAAATTGGCAAATGATATTTATTAAAACATAACCATCGATATAACCCAAAGATACTGATTAATTATTTTGAACAATTAACTATTGATTAATTTATGTTAATCTATATCAACAGTTGAAAATACTTTCAAATAATACAAGTAGGGTAATATTTAAAATTTACATAAATAATATTTGATTATTAAAAATGGCAGTCAATTTTAGAAAACTACACTACATTGCTTTGAAAGATGATAACATGCCCTCAACATGTTAGACTCGTACCAAAAATCCCATTATGTGAAATTTGTGGGAAAGAATGTAACTGTGAGAGAAGCAAATATGGTCGTTTTCAGTTTTCCCAAATTTGGTTATAATAATTTGTTTGATCACTGTAAAATATTAAATTCATCTTTTAATTAAAAACATATGGTTGTTATTGAGGACTATAGATACTTTTATATCGATTGATAGACTAGGTTTTGAGATGCGAATATTGGGTATCGATGATTACATTATTCGATATAAAAACCGGGTCTGCTTATCGTACCCTACTCGTTATATGATGGTGAATGGTTGAAGTTTTTAAGCATAATGTAAAATTATACTAAAAAAACATTTTTAAAGTATAATGTATGCAATTAGATTACTTTAGAGAAGATAATAAAAATAGTTACTAGTTTCTAAAGCAGAAATAAAACTAATAAAGCACACACATACAGGCAGACTGTAAACGAAAAGAGATAGACCATTGGCTAAATTGAGATTGTAGCTCATCTTGGTCCATATAATAATATACTAAAGTGTAAATAGAAATTATGTTACACCCTTTATATTTGTAAAATGGGAGCTTTTTTCATAGAAGAAATGGACCAAATTTGCATTACAGAAAGGAAAGTCAAATATCTTTTAAAATTTACATACTTAGCTTGAGATAAATATTAGAGATAATGTGTAGGCTGACGCTAAACTTGTATAGAGACATTGGAGTAGTGAGATACTGAGCTTTATCTTCTCTATAGAGATGGCAATATTATGTAACATAGAACTGTTAATAAGTATTCTTTTATACATCGAATTATAAATTCCTCTCCCTATTTTAAGTTCCGGTATATAATAAAACACTATCAGTAAAATAGATTATTGAGATAGTTTATAAAATAACATCACAGTATGTAGGGTGTGTGCAGCGCATAAATACTTTCAGAATGAGAAGAAGGTTGAAAAATAATAACGAAAAATTTCTAATTATAACTTAATTAAACGTTAGAGCAATAATACTGGCTTAGTACCTATCGGAATACTAAAGTATATCCATAAATGAACATAAATATCCTTGATGAACACAAAATACACATAAAATCCTCGGCCGACATCACAATTGTACACAGACGCTTTGATAATAGGTAACAGTTTGACTCGTAGTTTGTCAAAAGATTAGCACAATAATGAATACTTCAGTTGTAACAAATCCGCTTCTAATGATGCGCAGGGAGTTTTATTGTAAGTTTTATGCTTGTCTTTTAGATTTAAAAAATGTGGATTATGAAAACATTGTTCTTTTATTCCGGGAATTGTTCAAGTTGAAGAACTATAAAACTAGTACTATGATTATATTCTGATATATAATTTAATCCCTTAAAAATTACTTTTAAGAAGTTGAAGAAAAGTTAGTTTTTAAAGGTTTTAATTCACACTAAAATCGGACGACGCAGGGTTCATAAAAATTTTATTTGAATCTTCGTGTTATTGATGATATTATTATTAACGACTTCTATTATACACGGATACAACAACTAGAATTTAATTTTTTGTACGAGGTCTCGAGTTCCATGGGTAACATTTTAGTTATATATATATATATATATATATATATATATATATATATATAATTTCAATAAACATTGAATCGCAAAAAATTAATATATATATGCATATATATATATATATATATATATATATATATATATATATATATATGCATATATACATACACACTTAAACCTCAATTGTGAGTTTTTACTATGTTAAAATAAATTTATATGAAATGACAAACTCCCATATGAAACGTCAAGCAATCTACCAAATTGTGAAATGATAACACAGGTTTACACACAAAATGTAACATTCATTAAATAAGGTTTTTTTGTTTATTTTTAGGTTACAAAATCCAAAACTGAAAGCATAAATAGCCTACCACGTCTCAGTTTTATGTTATAGTACCGCTGTCATAGTCATATACCATAATTTGTGTTTTTAAAAGCTGAAAGTGGTTGGCAGCCCTGCAGAGCAGTGGTGGGGGGCAAGATAAACATTCCTTTGTGTCTGGTGACTCACAGCAGCACAGCAGTAGTGAGCAGGTATTTTAAGAGAGAGCGTTGTGTGTTCAGTTTAATTTCAACACTTCTTAAGTATTTTTTTTGTAATGTCTAGTTTACGTCGAATTTGTAAAAATCCTCCAGACAAGTTTTGTTACGTGTGTGGAAGGTACATCATTAAATCACAAGGAAGGCCTATAACTGAAGAGGTAAGAAAGGCATACTTCCTTTATTTTGGCTGCAAGGTGGGGGGACCAGGATGAAAGTTGGGCCCCACATATTTGCTGCATTAGCTGTTCGGTCAACCTTATCCAATTGGCCAAAGGGAACAGAAGGTCAATGCCCTTTGCTGTTTCAATGGTTTGGCGTGAGCCTAGCAACCATTTCAATGATTGTTATTTTTGTTTGTCAAACCCTGAGGGATATTCAAAGAAGCAAAAATGTAAAATCCAGTACCCAGACGTGCCCTCAGCAATCAAGCCAGTTCCACATGGAGACGATTTGCCAATTCCCACCCCTTCCAGTTGACTGGGAAAATTTTTTTATTCCCAATATTAGTGAAGATGATTGCCAGCAAATGGACAGTGAAGATGTAACTGAGCAAACAAATAACCCTAACGATCCTACCTTTGAGCCTCAGATGTCAAACGAACCACATTTTATCAAACAAAACGAATTGAATGATCTTGTTCGTGATTTAGGCCTCTCTAAACGGAAAGCAGAACTGTTAGGATCACGACTGCAAGAATGGAATCTTCTAGCAAAAGGCACGACAGTGTCTTGCTTTAGAAAAAGAAATGTACAGTTTTCAGCCTTCTTTAAACTTGAGGGTTCAATGTGTGTTTGTTTTGATGTGACTGGGCTGATGGATGAACTTGGCATTAATCATACACCGGATGAATGGCGTCTTTTTATCGATTCGTCCAAATATAGCCTAAAAGCTGTCCTATTACACAATGGTAATAAGAAACCATCGATACCTGTTGCTTATTCTGTTATAATGAAAGAAACATACGACAACATGGCAGCCATCCTAAAGGCAATTCAATACGATGAGTACAAGTGGCAAATATGTGCAGATTTCAAAGTAGTTGCTATTCTTATGGGCCTTCAGGGTGGCTACACAAAATACTGTTGCTTCATATGCTTATGGGATATTAGAGCGTCAGACAAGCACTACCAGCAAAAAAGAATGGCCAAAAAGGTCTAACTACACGCCTGGTGATAGAAATATACTCAACATACCTCTTGTAGATCCTGAAAATATAATTCTACCACCACTGCACATCAAACTTGGATTGATAAAAAACTTTGTAAAGGCAATGAGTAGAGAAGGTGAAGGATTTGAATCCAGTTTGTTTTCTCAGCTGAGCGAAGCTAAGATCAAAGAAGGTGTTTTTACTGGTCCAGATATCAGAAAAATGATTAAAGATCCTGAGTTCGAAACAAAACTCAATAAAAAAGAGTTGGCCGCTTGGAAATCATTTGTCCAGGCTGTGAAAGGGTTTCTAGGAAATAGCAAGGAGGAAAACTACAAAAAATTAGTCCAAGATCTTTTGAAAGCGTACCAATCTATGGGTTTGTCGAATGTCTTTAAAAATACACTTTCTCCACTCTCACTTGGACTTTTTTCCGGAAAATCTGGGAGCCTTAAGTGACGAACAAGGCGAGAGGTTCCACCAGGACATCAGAACATTAAAAGCAGATATCAAGGCCGCTGGGATCCTTCCATGATGGGCGACTATTGTTGGTTCCTGAAACGGGAAGATTTCACACCCCACAAGAGAAAGAAGTAAAATAATAATAACAGCCTTTAGTGTCAACTTGAAGTGAAAATGTTCTTTATTCATTCACTTTAATGTATATAATAATAAACTTAAGTTTGGTTGGAACATTTCTGTCAACAATTTATTGAAAATCCCTATTCTCATAGTTGTTAAACTATACTTTTCTTAAGTTTCTTAGGATGTCTTGTATCAAAAAATCCGTACGTCCTACATACTTTTTATTGTTATTTTCGTGTTTAGCAAGGCAAAATACATAAGAAACACCTATTTTGATCAATGTTACAGAAAAAAAATATTTTTTTTGTAAACCTGTGTAATTATCATAAAGTCCAAAACCCAATCCATCAATAGAAAATAACCTAGAAAGGGCTTCAATAAACATTCAAATTTAATCCATCGAGGAAACTAATTTTGAGGAAAGCAATGAGCGATCTACCGTGGTGAAACGGTTATTGTTACTAAGTAGTGTTTCGACTATTATTTATCCTATACCACAAACTTGTTGCATACTTTACGTAACTATTATTTTAATAGAAACCTATTAATACACTAAACAGCGACCCAGGGTGTAAACAAATTACGTTATCTTAAACTAAATTATATAAGATTTATAGTGTTACGTAAATGTTTTTAAAATGAGTAAAGTATTTTATTATAATACATCTATCACTAAAGTTTATGCTGTGTAACGTGTCTATAGTAAGGTTATCTTCTATAAACCAATTACAACTATTTTTTTTGTATAAGAGCGATCAATTGTGTTCTGAACTAATAACCCTTTATTTTAAGAATGCACAAGTTCCAATGGAATTCAATAATTAAAATCAGTATAAAATAATAGTAATTTTAATAAAATTTTAAAATCAATAATACAGCTACGCCAAGCTGTCTTTTTTACTTTGAATTTATTCTCAATTATTTCATATTTTTAAACCCATCAAAAGTTCACAAGTCCAGTCTTAAAATTAACAATCAATCAATCATTCAATAATTGTGTCCTTCAAGTTCTCAGTGCTAATTATTTTTAACACAAACTCAAAATAAAAATCTTCATTAAACTTCAAAATAAAATAATCTTCTTCAAATATAAAATGAAACAAATAATAAAATAATACTTCTTCTCAAAATAAAAATCAAACAAATTAAGATAATATTAATATTTAATATATGAACAAAGACAATATCCAACCAGTTAAACTCAAAATTGTATCAATTTCAAACTACTTATTTTCTCTAAATTTCCAATTTACAAATTATTGAATTATCCAGAATTATCCGCTTGGCTTTGAAGGTTAAATTTAGGAACTTGTTAAAATATCTATAGAATATCAGAACATTAAAATGAATTTTCTTTTTTAGTAGGCTATTCCTGATTAAACCAAATTGAACAGGAAAATATCATCAAGTAATTTTCTATTTCAATATTTAAATTCTAAGTTTCACAGTACCTTACACATCTGCTGAAGACTTCACCAAGTAACCACAATGACTATTAATTATAAATTAATTAATTTAAACTTGAGACTTTAAATCTTGAAAAGAAATTTTAATCTTAAACTCAACCTTCTTCCCGAAAAAATCAATACGGCAAGAGTAGGCTATCACTTCTACACGTACTTCTCTCTCTGAGCACACAGCAAAGAATCCCCGAAAAACGTGGTTGAAGCCACCGGAAGGATCTAGAAGTCCCTCCCACCATCTAATCAACCTAACATTGGCCAATTAAATTTGAGCAAACACAATGTCTGAATTGGATGGTACCTATCCAACCCAGACCTGTAACCTATGCTCAATACCTAGATACAACAGGAAGCTTCTAGCATTCCTCGAACCCGAATTGACAAGAAATTCAGCACTGCTGGAAGGCTCACAATCTTACAATTAATTCACTTATTATATTAATTTACAATTCTCTTAATAAAAATATAAAGATTCCTATAAATATTTAAATAAATATAGGAAGCATCCAATATGCTGTATTACACTGATGATTGTCTTTCCAGCAGTCATTGGGAAATTTATTTCAGAAGCTGCTCTTTTAAGTCCATCCCGTCTTCCACGGTTCAAATAATACATAACAAACTGGACCTAAATAAAGACGACAATGTGCTTAAGAGTTAGTTGATTAGTTACTCCAGTTTTAAATCAATTGAAAATATTGGTTTATTGCAGGACACTTTAAAATTATGAACCTAATTATTTTTACTAACAGATTTAACTGTACCCAGCAGGGCTTACTTTTGGATGGTTTATATATAACTTCCAGTTGACATGACTTTAGATTAGTACCTCAAGGGCTTCCTCGTGGATGTTGACAGGAGGGGGCCCCTACCATAAACCTTACCCATCCAGAAAGGCATGTCACTCCGGAAGCAGCATAAAGGCCCTTAAAGCACTACATGTAATTTCTAAGCTTCTTATACTAAAAGTACAAACAACTACTTAAAGATAATTCTTTTAATTTGCTTTTATTTCAGTGTGAAACCACTTTTATGCGTTAAATTATAACTGAATTACAATTAAACATGCTGAGATTGTAATTTAAAAAAAAAAAAAACAAAGTTTATATGAATAAATATTTTTTATACATGAATTAATGGTTAAATCCAAATACATATGAGACCGCTTAATTTATATATACCTACCTTTCCTAATGTGAAAACACTTCTCTCCTACTACGAAATTTCTTATACAAAACAGGATATATTAATAAGATCAGATTTAGTTCATTATTTAAAACGTTGAAATGTCACCTTCGACTTTATACAGATCTTATACCTCTTCTGAAAATTTAGCTTGCCATTTTAAGAGTAAATGTTAAAACCTATAGAGTTTATATTATTGTATGAAATGGTTGTGCTTTAACCGAAAACCGTGATTTTTTTATGAAGTTTATTATATTTTCATTAATATTTTTTATTTTAGGATATTAACAGTTATGCAGTTTTAAAACGTATGAACTTTCCTAATTCTGATTCAAATCCAATATGTTGTTCATTTTTTAATTATTTGGCAACATTAGTTCATTCAATAATGAATTTTTATTATGTAATCGCCAAGTATAGTTGTAGCATAAAACAGGATAAAAATATTTTATATGAACTTTGAAATTTTCGTGACCTCTAGCAAAACTGCCCTGATTTGTTCGTAATACCTTAAAGAAATGTTAATTGTAATAAAAAAAACTTTTAATTTTACGTCATATAAATTTTACTCAACAATGGGTGGAAATATTTATTCATATATTTGTTAGTTATCTTAAGTCACCTCTCAAGAGACTAAACCAGAAATTAATTAAAAATATATTTTTGTAGTTTAAACAGGGATTTAGTGTTATTAATTTTTCCATTCTAATAGGTAAACAAATTGTAAATCTCATCCAATACCCAACTAAAGATAATTACATTAGTTACTGTTCCTCCCATGCATTTTAAAATAATAAACACTCAATATAGTTACTAAGAGGAGCTAACAAAATTGTAACAATGTGATATGTGCAGCTAGTTATGGCTGACAATGGAGCAACTTGCCAGTTTCTTCAAGCAGTAGCTCAAAACTTCGGCTTATTGTGGAGAACTCATACTCCTGTACAATTCATCACAGTCATCCCATCTTGTATCACATACCTGTCCTTGTTTCCAATAAACGTGACTGTTCTAACGAAAACTATTACTCAGAGGTTAGATGAACGATGTATAAATTTTGGGTACGTGAAAATATACTTGGATGAATAGTTCAAACGTGGTAAATAAAAAAAATTTTCTCGTAGAATTTAGGTAAAATTACTAAGATTTAGAGTGTAACGCAAAAAAAATATTTTAAATATGTGTAAGTATTCACATCACGTCCAAACCTTCTTTCATAAAAGATAGGAGTTGTCCAGACCAAGTGTTGCATAGCAGACTTTGCTAGAAACTCATAAAACATTTTTAAATATATCCTTCCGGTTAGGATATGTGAGGGATATCCTATAGAAGACAGACAAAGAAACACAAAGAAGAGAAACTTTCAGACCTTAGTGCGATAGAAATAATTTTTTAAATTTCAAGGCTATAGGTTAATATACTATAGAAATATCTTTAAGAAAGGATATGCTTCAACAACACTAAACGAAAATTCCATGGAGAGACACGTGCGATCATCAAATACTATTTAGCCTGCAGAGTAATGTAACAGTATGCAAAACTGATATTTATAGCTCAATTTAGAATAGAGAACCCCCTCTGAGTGATACGCTATGCTGAAATGTATCAAAATTCCTTTAGCAGATATAAAACCATCCATCTCAGTCGATCTTGACCTCGTATATGAAGATTCTTGTAAAGGTCCACAACACATTTTTCGCCAAGATATACTGAGAAAATTAGGCAAATACAATAAAGCTCAAGTTAATTTTCATGTCTGATATTTCTCAAGTAGTTTTAGGAATATCATGTACATATTCAGACAAATATTTCAGTCGCTTGAATAAAAAAGCTACCATTAATTTTAATATATAGACAAATATACTTTCATAGAAATACTTTTTAGAGACACAAGCTTAAGCAATATTTAAGGTTTTGTATTTTATTCCTAGCAGATAGCATAATATATTTTAGATATTCACATTGTATATAATAGCACAAACACTTAATCTTAGCATTGTAAAAGTTGTGAGGAAATCATGCATTTTGTTTTCATATAAACATAATACCTTTGAGCTTTTTTTATTCAATATGACAACACAGATACCTACAGAACTAATTGACGACTCTAAAAACTCTGTTTTATAACAATTTTGACTCGCTAAAAGTTTTATCCAGTTGTTTTAAATTGAAGTCAGAGTAACAAGATTACTAACATGAATCTTTGGCTACTGAAACCGCTAAAAACGCAACATTAAAAATCCTTTTTATCTTTATAACGATTTAAAACTTGAAGAACATCACTATTTTTTAATATTGTGACTTTAGGTTTCTTAAATATCATTTGTTTAGGTGAAAATGCAAGTTGTAGTTTTTTAACTCGCCTGATATTTTACTACAATTTGAATTTACTTCATATAGTGTTCTTGAAAACAGGATCCGGGTAAGACAAATTATATTCTCCTCATTAATTTTATGTAGAAGCTCACTGAAT
Source organism: Homalodisca vitripennis (assembly GCF_021130785.1). Classification (NCBI taxonomy): domain Eukaryota; kingdom Metazoa; phylum Arthropoda; class Insecta; order Hemiptera; family Cicadellidae; genus Homalodisca; species Homalodisca vitripennis. The sequence continues at coordinate 21,856,006 of NC_060212.1, forward strand.
CCCTTGAAAATTTATGTAGGGAATTTATGGACGTATACACGATTATTTCGTTTTATCAAATAAATAAATGCCCTTCATTGTCCAATTTTCGTTTTTTAGGTAGTATAATTCGTGATTTATTCTATCTGAAGGCCGCCTTTGTATTAAAAAATTTTTAATGTGTGAGATAATGGACTGTGTATTTATATTTCTTACGATTCTTATTTGTTTGTACGATATGTTGAATTCGCTTGTCAACTCAAAGTTATCTCAATCTTCACAGTTCTAAGATTTTATGCATTTAATAAAGGGTTAATAAATAATATTTTGGTTGTATAAAGAAAAAACTCCCGTTTAGAAATATTCTTTTATCTATTACATATACCTAAGCTGTTACCTATAAATATCATATCATACTTTTGTTTAGTACGAATGAACATGTATTGTTTTCATTAGCATTTCTATTTAATGTTAATATATTTAAAATTTTTGTAAAGTAATAATTATACCACATTCTTTTTTACTGTGTATCTAAAACGAAGTATTATTTAAAACTTCATATGTTGCAATTTAAATGCGATTGGTAATATGAAGGTGAGTTAAACAAAGCAAACAACAAAATCTCATTAATACACATTTGTCTTGTTGGCATTTAACTCCAGAATAGAATAATTTTGGAGGTTATAAATCATTTGTTACTATTAAATAATATTCTCACGTTGAGAGTAGCTATTTGTCGAATCTCATTTGAGTGTGCTAACTTAAACAACTGCAACGAAGAGATATGGTATTTCCTAATTAACAGTATTTAATCAGAATAAATGCAGTCCTAATAGCACTGAAATACTTAGGCTTTTATCACACGACTTAAACTTAAACATTGCACAATGATAGTTTCCATAGTACTTTTTCTTTTATCACTTGAAACCTATTTAGAACACAGTTTTGTATTTTATATGATTTTAAAATATGATGTCATTTTTATTGCAGCAAATTTTAAGACATGTTTTAAATTTTGCTCGTTACCGAGGTATGAAAAAGTATCTTTGTCTATGTCTTCGTGTAAACTTCCAGGCTCCAGTCACTGCCAGCCTTAGCCACTGACATCTCTTGGCTTCTTAAAGCTCTCAACCTCCTCACCACTGGCAATTGCCGGTCTTACATACTCCCAGGTCATCAGCAGCCACCCTCCTTACCCAGTGCCTGGCATCGGGTAGGTCTTGGTACCTGATAGCTCCCAGGTTCTTCGAGGTCTTAATCTCGAGATTGAGATAGTTAATTAGCGGCACTAATTTTAACATGTATGAAGAAATACTACATGTTCTCATTTTAACTCATCAAAGAAATTAATAAAGTGATGGTAATCCTCATGTCGCGTAATATTTCTTGCTCCTTTTAATGTATTAGGAAAGCTAAACATAACTAACGTGTATACAAGTTTATTTTATTAAAAAAATAACTGATTTTAGGTAACAAAAGAATTATTAATAAATTATCCGTCCTTTCTATGTTAATAGCTATCTTTCGAGCACTTATATTTCTATGTATTTTTTCATATGTATTGACAGACCACAGCAAATACACTATAACTCAAATTCTACATACGTTGATTCAAAATTTTGATTCCCGAAAAGGATTATAATGGGTAATTTAATTATAAAATTGTTAGTCTCTAACTAAAACTAGTACGATAATTTAAAAAATTGCCTCAATACTAATAACTTACTCTTGGTAACATAAGAAAACGGAGTTTTGAACATTACATTACAGAATACAAAAAAAAAAAATACAATTTTGAACCGTCCTACCATGTAAAATCTATGTAATTAACATATTTCCTTATATGTTAATATAATAATATTACTAACAACATAGTATTCAATCCAGTACGTGATACAACATAATAATTAGTTAATAAACTGCGTAGTCTGGTTTTGTTGACGCATAAGACAGAATAGCCAAATAATTATGATTCGTTCACTGGATTTAGTCTGTTTGGATATTCTACGAAAATCAAACGACGGTTTTTGCCTCTAATGGCACTTTTAAAAACACCTGTACACTGTTTTAGTTTTCTCTGGTTTTACAATTTTATTCAACTGATTTAGAAGATCAAGAAATATTAGTATTAACAATTTTCAGAAATTTAATTAGTGGCTTTTTCATGATATATGTTCTGGATTGTCATTTATAAACTAGATTTTACTTAGAATTTTGAGAATGATTAGATTTTATTATTATTATTACCTAGTTTATAGAAAGTATCACTGAAGAATTATATGAATTATAATAATTCCTCTCAAATTTTATTATAATTTAAATTTTTAAATTTTAAATTTTTTACAATTTAAAATGTTTAAGAGTTTTAGGCAAATTCTATTGATAAGTAGGTTACTTTACAGTGCCACTAGTATAAGTTCACTTGACTTACCGAAGTGATCATAAACTATACTATGTTTACTTTTTGGCTGGAGTTGAATTCATACTGTAAGTGCTTTCTACAATATATCTTGTCCCGATGTCTTTCTTAAGAGTTGAAAACGGGAAAATGTATCTGAAAAAAGATGGTAAATACAAAGAGAGATTTAAAACTTGATATATGTATATGTGTCTCTAACTTTTCTTGTCCCAGTGTCTTATTTATTACACTGAATTTAATAAATACTTTAACATTAAATTTCATATTTGAATTTTTAAAACTAATATTAATTATTGCTCGGAAATATAGAGAGAAAATTTGAATATTGTTTTTATTATCTGTATATTTGCCAGTATATTTTTTTAGTACTTGAGACAGAAAAATATAATATATACAGTGATGATTTAGTCATGTAGGTTCAAGTGTGTAGAAAATAGTAAAACCACTTCAGCGCTAATGTTAATTTCATAATCTATGTCTCTATCATAATTAGGCGTTCTAAATTACCTATAACTACAACGTAAACAGCAACCTGCCTAGATGGAGGGCTTGCACATCAAGCCCACTTGAACTTATCCCTTTAGATTTCAATTTAAACTGTATCTTAAACTAAGGTGAAAAGAACATATTGAAAATGTGGAAACGTAAAAGAACGAATTAGACCAGATCAAGGTAAGGGAGGATATCAAAGTTAACTAGGATATATAATACTCGTGTTGATCTCAAATATCTGACGTAAAACAGTGAAAAGTACTCTTTAAAACTAACGTAATCTCATATTTGTGCTACACATACTTTTGCAAGTAAATAGTGACAGAACTTTATAGTCATACTGCATAAAATATAATGATACACAAGTATGATGACAGAAGCTTTAATGTACCTTATTGCTTTTATGTCCAATATGACTTAGGTAAAAATTATTTAAATCACTGGATTAAATTATATATTTAAATAAATACAACTACTCAGTTTTACGTCTATTAAGTTTAATGATTTTGGAAGCCAAATAAATATAAAATAGTTAATGTTCCTATTTACGCAAAACAATGTTAAGCATACAGAGAGATTGGGTATTAACAATATTTGGTATTAATCCCGCATATCGTTGTTTAGTATCAGTTAATGCGCCCACAAACATGTTTTTGCGCTCGCACTCTCACACGTGCAAATGATGTACACATGATATTTGTATACGCATCAGTTAAGAAATTTATGTTTCTAAAAAAAAAAAAACTCATTTTGACCCGTATTTTTTCTACGGTATATTTAACGTAAAACAAAAATTTGTATAATTTAAGTTTGAATTTTTGCTTAAACTTAATTGTCTTGTAACGCTGCTGGTTTGTATGATTCTAAAAATGTTATTATTCTATTAAAATCCCAACATTGTTAGTTTTTTCTCCCATAAGTGGTTTGTAAATTTAACATAAACAATTAATAATGCATATTTATGCCGTGCCACAACAGCACACGACGTGGGTTTGGGGTAAAATAATTAAAATAATCGAGTCAGGAGCATACTGCTTTATTCAAATGACTCAGAACAATAGCTTTACTAAAACCATTTCATTTAAATTACCATCAAGCAATACAGAGCACTAAAGTTATAAGATTATTTTAGACTATTTGCTAGGTACAAAATCATGAATACCCAAAAGTTAAAGAAAACCTGGAGCATTGGAAGACTTAATGTCGAGATACTTTTAGAAAAGGATATAATTCATCGAGAATTTGGAAATTTAGGCATAATCGCAACAGTTCTTAGACTAATAGCGGGAGGGACCCTCTTACTTGGTGTGTTGTCATCAAGTCTCGGGAACGGAATGATCCACAGACTGAAAACTTAGGGCATACTGCAGGGGTCCCCATCCCGCTTGTTCTACTTAGTTGCTATTGGGTTAAGGCTGTCAAGAAAGTTCTTTTGTTACCATAAATGGTCTGTTACAGTATTGGATGGCTATGATTGGTCCACTCATGATAGGGGTCATCGTTTATACATTTAGTTTTATCTCGTTCCCGCTTCCTTGAGGAAACTTCCAACGTTTTAGTTCTCTTGGGAAAATACATTTTTACTATTTATTTTATCAAATGGATGAACCAATTTTAAATAATATTAACAACGTTTTGAGGTTTAACTTAATAATTTTATAGATAGTTTGAGATGAATTTAACTATATAGGGTGTTACAGCACTACATTTAGTTTGTCATTTAGAAATAACGGTTTCATGTGAAATAATTTTTATTATCCGCAATGACTAGATAACAAAGTATAAATAAATAAAATATGCGTGTCTATCCATGAGGTTTAACTATTCGACATTGCAAATGAAATTTAATTCAAACTTGAAACTCACTTAGAAACCCAGAGAGTGGAGCGAGGAAAGTAAGCTAACAATCTTACACACTAATTATGCTCACCGAGGTTGGTTTACACTGTACCCGAACATCGTAATTATATTGCATTCGAGGGAACACATAGCATACAGAGTTCACGCCGAGGGAGTGGATTGAGGCATGTAGACTAACAGTATCATACACTAATTATGCTCACCCACGCAGGTCTACAATGTACCTAGACGGTATAATTATACTGCAACTGAGGGGACATATAGTATCCTGGCAGCAGGTTGGAGGGTTGGAGTGAGGCATGTAGACTAACAATATCACTCACTAATTATGCTCTGCCGGCAGGTTTACACTGTATCCGGACGGTATAATTATGCTGCAACTGAGGTAACATATAGTATCCTGGCAGTAGTTTGGAGGGTGGAGTGGGGCAAGAGACTAACAATATCACTCACTAATTATGCACTGCCGGCATGTTTACACTGTATCCGGACAGTGTAATTATAGTACAACTACTGTGTCAATATAGGTATCTGAAATTTACAGTGCACTTGGCTGGATAATATTAAATGTTGTGGATAACAGTAGAGTAATTTTTAGTTATTCTTTAAATCTTAATGAGTTACTTGGGATTCAAGATTCAATATTGTTACTTATCGTAAAATGCATCTAAATGACGTGCGCAGTTTGTGTTCAGTAAAGTTGTAGGTGAATGATCTAGACTACTCCAGGGCAGAAAGGACACATAATAATAACTACATAGAGTTTGTACATATTCCAAGAATCAAACATGACATTCTTCAAATAGAAATCGATGTATCACTATCATGGGATGTTTAAGAAATATTTTTAGTCCAAGTCCAGCCCGTTAAATATTACGTTTTTGGATATATAAAGATATATACAGTTATATACTCAAAATCAATACATTAAGCATATAAGTATTTACATACCACGAACCATTCTTGTTTGGAAAATTCCTTTACGTAAAAACTTCGATAAGAATTTTGAAAATATCGTCTTTTCTGTAATTCATTGTTTTCGATGTAGTATATAAACATGGTAAACAATCATAAGAAAATGTATAAATAGTTCAATCATTTAACTTCTAAATGGACAATAAGAGTTCTATTGAATGATTTAATGGTTAAATCTCCACTGAGTCACTACCCAGTTTTAAAATCTGCGAGAGATTGTCCCATTTAATTTCAAAACTGCTCGAAAGCTAAAAAATTAATTTAAATCTAGTTGATGTTGATCTGTTAGCCAGGCCAAAGTCTAGGAACATTCAGTATAAGGTAAAGATATAGGAGGATATAATTATAACTATAACTATTTTTAGTATTATTTTCTAGTATTATCTACCTTAAAATTCCTGCTTCACATTAAAATCCTGCATTGGCCCATGGTTTAAGACAATAGGAGATAATAAAGATAGTATTCTATCTTGCCTTCTCTATACTAGAGGCAGAGTTTGTTATTTTAAGTGTTTTTGCTTAGCATACCAAGACAATTATTAAGGACACTATAATTCTTGTCATTTCTGCTATTTCCTTTTTCTTTTTAAAATGATTAGTTTAATCTCTTAACATTTACTTCCATACTAACTTCTGTACGGACAAATTTCAGTGTATTTTTTCTTTTAAATAGATCTATTATTAGTGTGTTTTACTCTCATAATTAAGCGTTTCAACCTTTTTTAAATTAATAATTCAATAGATTAAATCACCCATTAATAGGTCACGGTAAACTAAAGACGAGGGTCATTATTGAATGTAATTTAACACGTTAACTACGACAGACAATTCACGCCGCCAAAGCACAGTAACAAATATAGATAAATATAAATAAATATAGATTATAAATACAGATGTTGGTGGTGGTTATAGTGTTATAAATATAGATCACACTTTTTAAGTGTAAAATAGTAATGTAGACTATATTGTGGCTCTTGTTTTGCACTAATAGTATCGTTTATAAATGTATGGTTAGGTGTAAGAGAAGACTTAATATTCCTAACCTCGCCAATTGAGTATGTTCTACGTTGTATTTAATAAAAAAACATTTATAATTTTTTTTTATTTTTCATAACACAGTGAGACGTGTTGGACGGGTAAACATATGATCGACAAATATACATAAAAACAAGTGTATGTAGAGTTTTATTATCATTATACATATGAGAGTTTACAAGGCCAGATACTATAGTAGTATGAATAAATTTGTTTTCATAGACAATAATAACGTATGCAAACAGAATATTAAATAAATATTTTTATTTAGTGATCAGAAATGAGGTTAAGTTGATCAATCCACGAAAAGAAAAGTTCAGGTTTACATATCTGAACAAAAACTTTGTTAAGAACGGTTCGTCAGCCTTAAAAAATGAAATAAATATTTTAAGCTTAGACAGTGTAAACTAAATACTGGTATTAATATCTTTCTTAACAAATATATCATTTTTTTCGACAAACAAAGAGAAATATATTTTGTGTTATTCCACAACTAAGGGACCGCTCGAAGGCTGATGCAAATTCTCAACAAACCTCGTTAACAACCCTTTATTCTACGACAATAATGAATTGATCTTTCTTAACTAATTGTTTCGCTTTATGAAATTGCAACTGTTTACATTTAAATCAATGTCTTGGGCAATGTAAAAGTTTATAATTTGTGTCATATTATTGGTTGTGTCGTTATAAATATTTAATACACTTCTGAGAATTTTAATAAATAATACTTTAATTGAACAAGTATATCAGAGCATTCAGTGTGCATATGCAATTTTCTCTTCAGAGAAACCATTTTGTTTAAAGTTACTAAACTTTTCATTATAGATCCTTGCACAAATTCATTACAACGATTTAACCATTTTCGTAAATTTACATCTCTATACGGCTCAATTGAAGATAGTATGGTAATGCAAGAGATAGTAAACATATTATAAATGGTCAAATACTAATACTTCTACTTGTTAGACAAACATAAACAAAGTCCACCGTGATTAGTTGAATGCCTAACAATATTTTTTATTACCGCCCTTCACCACCGTGAAGCCTCAGGTAAGGTAATTGTACCTGTAATAGTACAGTATACTAAAGGACATTTTATATTTCCAAAATTACGCAGCGATGTGTTTATATATTTTCTCCGTCTCATGAGCTCTTGAGTAGGCAGATTCTTAAAAAAAATTGAAATAAGTATCAGCTCTATTTAAATTTAATTTATAGAAAATTATTTCTTAAATATCAATCAGTTTTTTTTTTTAATCAATAACAAGATCAAAAAAGCTTATAAAAATACTGTTTACAAAACAATATTAGTTTCCTAAAATGCATGTTTAGTCAAACACTAACACTCAAAGATTAATTTTTATAATTTTCTAAGCGTTTTTTCTACGAATTGCTCATGGTTAATTTTACTAAGAATTTATCATGATTAATTTAGATCTGCTGATACTATCCAACGCACTCCCTGACTTCTTCATTGACACTCACCCAACTCACGCTAACATTCATAAGATGTTGGTAAAAGAAATTGTGAGGAACTGTGAGATATTCGGGGCCTTTCACATCAAAACTTCGTCAAAATATCAGAAAAGTGACGAAGCAATGACGAGAATTTAAAACGTATAGTGTGGTTTGATGCAATGCCGAGTGATTGGTACTTTCTATTTTGTTGGAAAAAACAGTTAAAAGAACATTTTAATTTGTTTTAGCAGAGTACTTTTATACGCAATTTAGATCAGATTGAGCAAGGTCCAAGTGGTGCACTCTAACACTTTAAGATAAATGTTCCAGAAACTCAAAATGGAAGATTCCACAGTTGTTTGATCGAAGAGCCAGTCTTGTACCTTGTACTCCAAGAAGGTCTACCTTGATATCTCTATTTTCTTTTAGCTGATGGTTTTTTTTGAGTTACCAACTTATTCCATCTTTAAAGACGCCCAGGTGTGTACAAAAACTCTTGAGCTATTCTAATGAATAATAAAGCAGTAAAATTTATTTATATGGGCAGTATAAAACCAAATCCTAGACTCGTTGTGAATTAAACAGTTAATAGCACCGAACACAAATAGGTAGAATCTGGTAAGCAAAAGGGCATGCCCAAACACAACCAATTTGTTCAATATAGTTTGCAATTAAACAACAGTTAAACAAAATATATAAAAGCTGAACTAGTTTTCATGCTAGACTGAGTACTCCATTATCAATGTACTTCACAGCGATGTGGACTAGTCCTGTTACATTTGGATTTATACGCAATTAAAATATTGAATGCATGTGCTAAATAACGTTGAATGTAAAATTAGTAAACTAGATAGAGGGTCATAACATTTATTACAACGTATGTGTGGTTAATAAACTGAAATATTCTATAATATATGTTTGTACATTACGGGGCGATTTATTACAATGAAATTATCTGAATATCACATTTCGTAACTGTGATGGCTTTGAAATTTACTTGTAGAGAAGATCTGGATTAAATACAGGAAGATTAGATTTTTTGATCGTGTTTAGTTTTTTTTTACATATGTTCTATCAATACATATAGTGTTGGGAAATTACTAATTTTAAAATGTTTAAATTATATTGTTAAAGATTAAAATGCTTTCTCGTATTCATAATTTTAATTTCTTGCTGAGCGTCAAAAGCGTCGTCAAGAGAGTTGATACATTTGTATGGGCCTGTCTGTCTGCATAAAACTGATTTTTATATTCCAATATTTGCATAACATTTCAATTCCATATAGGCTTATATATTGAGCAACATCGAGTGGGATTAAGTATGCCACTCTTTAGTGTTTGACTAAGCGTTGGGTAACATTTTTACATTAGTCTATAGGGTAGCCGGGCATTAGAAAAATTTAGTATAAATAAATTTGTTAACAACAGAGTACAAAAAACACACATATCATTTTAACACATGGTATAATACCATGTAAATCAATATGCTAGACTATTATCTCGTATTTGACTTCCTGACAATGACAACATATGTTGTAAGGGATTGTCTATCAGTATGACAATTGAAGAATGTAGCCTGTTACGCAGCACGTCATTTAGCGTAATTTTGTCTCGTTTTTTTATGTAAGGTTTATAACAAAATTACGAGACGTCACACCTTGTTATGTAGTTAGGGGAGTAGGGTACAGTTCAATTAGTCAACCAATCAGCAACATGAGATCCCATGTACGAGATATGACTGAATAACCATAACTGCCTAAAGCTGACTAGTGTATTCATTAATATGATATAATTGATTTCATTTACTCATATTAATGTGTAGTTTATTATTGAGTGTAACAGTTTACTTATAATTTAAAGATACATGTAATCATGACTTAATTGAATACTATAGTAATGGATGAATTCAGTTTTCTTCTGCCATTCCAGAATTAGGTTATACAAATATAAATATTGTATTTAACCAGTTATCTCAAACTACCAGTGATCTACTATGATTACTTATGAGTAATGATATAATCCTGACACGGTAGAGGGGTTTGATGTTGCCGTACTTTGCATAATTAGACTGGACAGTTATTAGTGTACAAATAGCTCCCCGCCTGTTCACATTACGTCATGTCATAGTAGAGACAACTAACATTTATGTTGTGTGACTTCAAGGCTACTGAATTGTTATTGTATGTATATGTTAATACATACTGACCTATCCTACAATACTTTATGGATCAGAGTAACTGAGCGTTAGCTAATATTATCGCTTGGAGGACCAGAAACAATTTTATATCCATGTCTCAGCTTGTCTTTCCGTGCGATATATACAAAAAAAATACTTACAGACTTAAAATTAGGGATTAGGTGAAATAAAATTGCAGAGTAAATTAATTCGCAACCAACCCGTTTAAGAGCCATATTACGTAACTCATTCATATAGCAACAGAAATATCAAAACATTTACGAACAAGGTGGAGTATATTACAAAAAAATAATAATAATTAGAATCTCTGAACTGGGTACATAGAAACAGTTAAGTGTTAAACCTCGGCAATGTAATTTTTTATTTTTTAAAGCAATATTGTGCAAATCACAAAAAAGAATTCACTTCTTGTCAAGAAATTAGTTCTGTATAATCAGGTGTCTAATCGTTATTAGAAATATTCTAATTTATCCTTACTGCTTCTTTGTTTGACAAAAATAAATGGTGAAATTGTTGCAAGTTTTTTATTTGGTGTTTTCCGTCTGCTTGCATTGATATGATTATATGTCCTAGGTAAACAAATAAATCATTATCTTGAAGCCGTTTGTGAACTAACTATTTCCATCTGCTAAACTGAACAAACTTTTTTTATAGAAGTTTTTCACATTCACTTTTGTCAATTTGGTCAACTATTTCACCAAAAAAGTCTCTGAATTAATTGAATTTTGTAATTATTGTTTGGTGAAAATGCTTACAACAAATTATTATCATAAATCAAATTTTCATTGTGTGCTAAAGTACTTTTACCAGAGGTTCTCTTGTTTAAAGTGTTCTAAATGTTTGGAAACGAAAATATATAACTGTAGCATACGTAATAATATATCCTTTACAATAATAATATTATTTCATATTTTATAACTCTAAGGGAAATATGTTCCTCTAATAATTTCCTAAATTGGTGAAATAACAAAAAAAAGCTGGAAGAGCCACTTCAAATTGAAGTATCACAGTTCGTTTGACAATTGTTTTATAAAATTAAAAATAAGAAGTTTAAAATTTTCTCTTTTTTAGAAAACCGAAACTAACATTTTGGTTAAAAACATTTTATAATATGTAGCACGTATTAAACGGGATTATGTGAATATTTAGTAGGCTGGAAATAGCCTTTACTCTCTGGAAGAAAGATATAAAAAAACACTCTGTTTGCATAAAATATTATACAAATTGAAGACATAAACTATTATTGTCGGATGCATTTTACACTGAAGATGTGTATAAAGCTGCTGTTAGCGGAAAAAATAATTATATTACATAAAAATATAAAATATATTATATATATAAATTTGCGTTTATATATAATAAACACTAATTATTTATTAGTTTTTACACAATTAAAATTGTAAATATAGATTAGATGTATGTAGTTTTTAAAATAAACCATTGGAGGAAAATGAACAAATAAATCCTTAATTAGGATATTTTACCGTTAGGCACCTTCAAAGATCCATAAGCAATCACAACCATTTAAATACGTACAACCTACAAATGCACGGTGTACCTCTCATGCTTTTAAAAAACACTTTAAAGAGGCAGAAGACTGAAAAAAGCGGTCTTGTAGGACTGTATGTCTAATATTTGTATATGTATGTTCGTATGTCACTTATTGTCTCAGCTATTATCTAAATATAAAAATCACTTAAATATGTACACTCTGAATATTACACGGTGTACCTGAAAACCTTTATACCAAAAGCTCAAGGGGGTATAGGGCTGAGAGGATCAGTCTTGTAATAACATTGGACTGTTGATCTGAGATTTGTGTCCTAAAGTTAAAACGTCACTTCCTCTCTTAGCTTTTAATTAAATGTATGTCAATCACTTAGATATGGACAACCTGCATAATACATGGTGTACCTCAAAACTTTTATAAAAAAGCTCTAAAGGGGCAGGAGACTGAGAGGATCGGTCTTGTAACAACACTGGACTGTTGATCTCAGATTTGCATCTTAAAGTTCCAGACACTTCCTTTGTCGTTTTAGTTAGAGCGGTCTTTAAGATAACATCAATGCAGAGAGAAAACTGGGTCATTTACGTACTAATTCTAAGGGAAATAAAAACATTGTGTGAGCTTTAGTAAAAAAAAAACACTCTGTCTTTCTTTATGCACTATATCTCTAAAAAGAACTAAACTATAAACATAAAAAATATGCTTGAAGCCTTATTTATCTAAGAAGAATACTGATTTTCATGCCAGTGCATGTCACTCCATTAGGTTTGGCTATGCGTTGGCAAATACATTTATTAATTAACCTTATGTGTAACCATGATGCAAACGATATAATTACAAAACTAATTAATTAGGTAATAAACTCATTACAAATTCGAAAGATTCAAACTTGTGACATATTAGCACATGTCTCACAGCTACCCAGCACATATTGCATCATTTTATATTATATTAGTTTGTGTAATTATTTAATATAAACACTGATCTGGAGCCCAATGTAATGACAAAATTGCATGTATCATATAGCAAGATATTTCCACAAAGATTTATTTTGGACTTAACATTTTCCATAAAACTTAATTTCTACAATAATAAGTTGTATTATCCATAAGTATTGTGTCACAAGTCTTTTGATGAATTTAAATTCTGTCTGTCAGCAGGATATATCAAGAATGAAATGAAATATCTATTTTATGTTTACGTGCAACCTCAGTAAACCCTACCACGACACGTGGTTTGGCGGATTTCTATACCCTTTCAAGTAGAAGATAATTATATTTTTTTACTAGACCCCAATAAGTTTTAAAAAAGAAAATATTTAAAGGTTTTACAGTACCTTTTTTATTCTATTTTCATTCATATATGTTTTATGAGTTGTCTAGTCCTCTATCATTGATATAACTCAAAAACACAAATCTTTATATTTGGGCTTTCTTATAAGTTTCCCAAAATTCTGCATCAAATACTTCCAGTCCTAGTTAAATGATCAAATATACTTTTTATCTATTTTGAAAATTTTTCTCGAAGTTCTTTAAAATAAATGTCGAACATGATCAAAATAAAACTACCTCGTTCGGAATAATATTGCATTAAATTAACAATATTATTTAATTACATAAAAGAAATCCATGATTCTTTTGAATAGTTCTGGCTTAATCATGATATTGTATAGTGTTTTAATACGATCGTAATTTTATCAGCGGCAAACGGCAATGTTGAGAGTAATGTTTATGTTTCCAAATGGGTTCAAATACACCCGCATAAAGTATATGGATTCCTTGAACTACTGCTGATTATGTTTCAATAGTCAAATAACCCATTTATTTTTAAGTAAATTCAGAATTAATCATTATAACACGTAAACCCAAGTGACTAAAGAGGCTTCGCATTGCAAGGATCACATAAATTAGATGTGTAATTGTAGTTGTGACATTAGGGCACCTATAGAACTCAAAATCTTAAAGCCCGTTGAAAGTAAAAGTTAGATACAGTAAGAAATGGTTCAGTTACGTAAGTTGAAATATAACATTCTTATGGACTGTAACTGAAGTGACCAAATTCTAGGCGGTAAAACACAAAAAATCATCTTTTAACTCGAAATATATGAGCTACATGAGAGATCACATCTAGGGAAGTTTCCCTCAGTTTTCTGATTTTTTAAAAAATATTTTAAAGGTGAAACACATTTACAGCATGTAAGCTTATGTATTTAATATATATATATTTATTCAGAGGACCTTACGAGTATTAGATTTTGACTGACACTGTTTTACCATAACTAACATAATTTTGTCCTCTCATCCTTTTCGCTAATATATATCGTAAGATATAATTGTAAAATTATAAATACAATGAATCATATATACTAAATTTAGAATCCATTTTGAATGTTTATATGTTATTAAACACGTTGAACAGTACTTATAATGAGAGCGTTGGCGATAAAGGAATTCTTGAGCAAACAATACCGAAAAAGCACATCTGAATTAGTTAACCAATAATTAATATTTTTAATTGTTGCCAATCTAATACTACTTCCATTACACTTTCAAACCCATCCAATCTGATATTAACTTAACTAGATAATTTTGGAAAAAAACGAAAGTTACAATTTTGTGTCAAATGTTAGTTATAGATGACAAAGAAGAACCTTTGTTTGTTTTAAGAGACAATAGCTCAAACTCTAGGTTACTGCAATTTATGAGTTCCTGCATAATTCATCAGCTCATCCAGATCACGTACATCCCTTCTCTTCCATAAAACAAGATTGTGTTCATTTATCTGTGAAATTTCTTTTATACTGAGGCGAAGTTAGTCCTCTCTTCCATTTAGTCTCTAAACAAAGGGAGAACAATTTACATATAATAAAGTTTATTAATAAATCTAAATTGAATTGAAAATGGAATGTAAAATAAAATAAGGTTTGATAAATATTTCATAGTGTATCCAACAAAAGCATCGCACTTAAAAATAAAATTCAATATATTATACTTTAAACGTAAAACAAACATTTTTTATTGAAATGGGAGCTAATAATTATCCTATTTCTATACATTGTTTTCTCCATTCAGTTAACTTACACGTAGTTTCTCCCAGTCCATTCTACCGAGCCTCTTCAGAAACGCGCTGAATTTAACCTCAATCGCACTTATTAGTATATTTGATGTTATAAGAGAGAGAATTCTACAATACTCTTACGTAAACAGTGAAAAATGTATTATTAAAATCTGGCTAATGATACTGCATTGATAATAAAGATGCTCTCTTGCAGTTCTGCGTGCACCGATACCATATATAAACGCGAAATTTAGGTCTAAACCATTATTAATTATTCCGTGCCACAAATTAAGTAATTGACGATCTTTACCATAAAAATTGTATTGTTAAATCCATATTACTGTTGCAAATTTTACATGATGCAGTGACTGATTACGAATTACATTGAACAGCCTACTATGGTAATAACCAAATGATTTACATTTTAAAAGTGATACTCGTTTAGAATTATATTATCGGATATTGTGAAAGCGAAGGATAATACTTTTAGAAATCGATATTATACAATTGGCAATCAAAAGGATCCTCCGGACAAGTTAAGCCAAGTTCATCTGCTTAATAACCTGTTATCCAGATGAAATTTAACTCAGTCTGCCTGGAGTAATTATGGAAGTTACAAACCCTTTATTACTATTGAATAATCTCTTTACTTTGAGAGTGACTATTCAAAGCATCCCAGTTCGGGAGCTCTGTTCGCTAACTTGTACAACTGCAGTGTGGAGATATGACACTTTGTAGCAATGAGTTTCTTAGGTAATCATATCAGTTCAGTTCAGGTTATTCTCACAGAACTGTAATACATTAATGTTAAATACAATCATATTTGCTATTACAAAGGATAAGTCTAATCAGCGTAATTAGTGATACTTTAGATTCATATTTATTCATTACAGTACACGTACAATAAGTGTATTATAATTTACTTTATCTATATGGAAACTAATACCAAACCCTTTTCGTGACAAATAATAAACTAATAAAAGGAATTTAGGTTTACACTTGCCACTTCTCAATAATTAGGAGTTTATACAGTTTAATATAACTCCAGATAGGCAAAGTTTCAACCGAAATGAGATATTTCCACAAAACAAAATTTTGATAATGATTTTATATATATATATTTATATTTATGTTATACATATATATTATATATTTATGTTATATATTATATTATTTAATAAAATAATATACATACGTTATATATATATATATATAACATATATGTTATGTTATATATATATATATATTATGTTATATATATATAACATAATAAAACATAATTCCATCATTGACATTTAACACCCGTGCCACAGCAGCCATTTCACAATCTATTTACCTGGCTGTGATGACTAAAAGTTTTAATACTATTCTTCTTTGTGAGTTTTAAATTTTTAGTACTTTAATGTGAGAATTTTACATTTATTGTGTAAAATACTCAAGAATCAAAAAGCAAAGTGTAAAAATTTTATTATTTTGTTTTTAAACCAATAGTTAAATATATATCCTTTTTATTTAGGTAATTTTTAGTTATATACCTTTACCACACTTATATTTAACCTTAGAATTATATTTAAGATGGAATATTGTTGTACTACTGTTATATACGGTTTTATAATATTTATCTTTTACTTAGAGTGCCTAGGAATGGTTTTACTCTATTAATTTAATTTTCTGTTAGCCTATTGCTTTATCCTTTATATAAAAAGGGGTTCATTAATTTTATGACTATACTCAAAATTATATTTTTACACATTTTGTAATTTTTAGTTTTTATAATGGTGATGGTCTTTACGGTAAATTATTAAGACGTATGGAGTAGTGCTTCAGACTGAAATCATCGCAGTACTATGATAGGAAGGATTGTATACTGTGCGCCTGTGTTGTGATCATAAAAAACTCATTAGACAGAAGTTCACCTTACAGCATTTTACAATCTGAGAAGGAAGATTGTATACTGTACGCCTGTGTTCTGATCTAACCAGAGCTCATTAGTAAGTCATTAGACCAAGTCCTCGAGTACATTCGGATTGTAGAAGCTTTTGTTATTTCTGTTACAGAATGTCACTGAATTGTATAACTATAGAAGTAATACTATACTACATCCTAATACACACAAGGCAGGAATTTACTACAAGGCAAAAGAGAAATTCTACGACCTTACATAGTGATAGGGTTCATTGATGCTCAGACAAATCTGTGATTAATCATCATACATCTCATTTTCATTTTTGTTGGTAATTTGGTATTGAAAGATAGTTTAATTAAAAATATAAATTATAAAAATAAATTTTTTTTATATATTGAGTATATTTCTGATATATATGTTAATATGACGCACGCTAAAACTGTATACAGTTTTTCAGATTGTTTCAAAATTCATTTATCCTTGATTTTCTCGTTCATATCAAACTTACCCGTAAGATCAAATTTAAAATGTTAGTTAACATAAACTTTCATAAGCTCGATGATCCTTATATATAAATGCTATTTTAAAGCATCACGATTAGATTAAAAATACTCATAAGATAAATACGTCCTATTTGGGAAAGTTAAAATACATGAAAAAGATACTTAATTTGGTTTTTGTATATTTATAAATAATAAGTAGTTTACACGCATGTTAATAAACAAATTTGTAAACGTGACAGATGTTTTCCTCAAGACTTTTGCCACAGGTCATTGATTATTAATCAGGATCTCAAATCGAAAAAAAAACTCTATTAGATCATTACATGTGCCGCTATGTGATTCGAAAATTAGAAGAGTAGATAGAAAGTGTTACAATTAATAATCACGGTTAAGTGTAATTGAGTTTAACGACGATTGCGTTTAAACTAGTGTATAATTATTGTCTAGGAATAATTTAAATAATACATTAATTATAAAAAAAACTCTCATAAAAATAAAGCAAAGTGGTTTTCTGAATTCTAAATGTAATATTTATAGTATAAAATGTAGTTTTAACAAGGGATAGATAGGCTCGCAGTAGACTAATATGCTTCAAAAGTAATAAAAAACCATCCTAATTTAGAAAACGGAGTAATAGAAAGAGAAAAGTTCTCAAAACTGTGGGTCAAAGATTTTAATATTAATAAAACGAGAACATATTTTTGTAAAAATATTTATTGAGGTTGTAATAAGGAAATAACCGTTTCGCCTGCTTTCAGTTACGGTACTTTTATTGGTAATTCTGAATAACGAAATAAAAATGGAATGCTGTAAATAAATCTTCCTCCGTAGACTAATGGATACGTTCGGCTCTCTAACTGAGAGATTACGGGTTCAAATCCCGGGGAGGTCCCAATATGTTTAGATATTATAAATATAGTGAAGCATAATAAACGGTGTGCACCAAAGCCGGTATATCTAAAGCTGAGGCTTAAATGAGAGGAAAATATTACTTCAAGAATAAAACAAAGTAGAGACTTCAAATAACTCAATAAACAGTTACAGTACGGTTTAAAAAGTTCAATTAGAAAAAAAAAACAATAACATAATAGTGTTCTCATATTATAGAGTATCTAATATATATTTAAATTTCTTTTTCAGTAAAAAATTAGCCTAATGAATGTACGTAATAAACGTTTATATTTAAAATGATAAATAAAGTTCATGACTAATTCCTTTAGAATATTGATTACATTAATGTAAAGAAGGAAAATATAATAAATTAAATGCCTTTAAAAACGTTAAGCTTAATAGGTTACCAATAAATCTGTGTAACTACCACATTTCTATGACATATATTACAGGCGAACGTTACATGTGGTCAGAAACATTTTTCCTTAACGGAACACAAAGGCTTTAATGTATATGAATGTCTTCGTGATATTGGTTTGGGTAAACTTCTCGTAAGGGAAGTCAACCTTATCACGTAATAATGGTAGCTGAGGTTACATGCACAACCATGTTTATAGGAGATTTCATTCTTGAGATTTGGTGCGGGTAGAAGGACAGGCAGACCATTATACGAAAGTATTTGAACATAAATGAAAGATAAAATAGATATTTTTTCTTATCTACTTAAATATGAACACTGAAAATATGTACCCGATATACTTTATGTATGCATACTTACGTTTCAATACATATAGAGATCCATCACACTACATCATAAATGCTTACAATAAGAAAATCAAGGACATAACCCTTAGTATTCCTCCACATAGGTTTAAAATATTTCAGGTGTTTTAAGAGGTTTACTGTGTATAATAAGTCTAACTTTTGCAAAGAATTATTAAATTTAAATATTTTTTTTATTCTATTTTGTTTTTGTTTATACAATGAGGTGTTATGACGTTCTCAAAGGCATTTCCCACACAAGCGTCTTCTTTATTGCATCACAGCACAAACATGCTTTAATTTTAAACTCTTCTCATTATATTTTGTAATAAAATTATAGCCAAGTTTTTAGAACAAATTTGAGAAAAAAAATTTGTTTAGTTAAATTTGTATTGAATATTGTAATATACAAGGTGTATGACTTTCTTATATCATTAAAGGTTTTCTCTAAAACTGAGCTTAATAAATTGTAAAGTTAGAAGCTTCTGGCATCAAAAAACGTGTCATTCCTTACCTGTGAGTAGCAAATAAATGGGTTTTACTATAAGTAAATTTCAAAGTATTTTATACAAACATAAGTATATTACCATATTATTAATTAAGTTTAAGACAGACTTTCATACTTAAATACTTAAATAGTATACTTAAATACAATTGGGATCTCAACTTCTAGCATTCCATAGTTTTCCAGAGTACCTACATCGTTCTGTGTTAAACTCTAATAGAATGTATTTGTTTTTATCCATTACATATATTTTACAAAGAATAGATAAAACCATGAAATATTATTAATATCAGAGAGAATAAATACACACGGTCAATCGGTAGTTCCAAAGCTTCTGGGAGTAACTGTGGTTAAACCAAAACCAACTTTCAGTTCTGATGTAAGTTCTACTTTCCTTATGTGTAAAGCAGATAACCACTCATTATTTAATGTAATTTATTATAAACTCTGCTGGCGATAAAGTAGACCATTGGTTGAATTGGAATTTTCGTTCATATTTGACCACGGAATTTGATAATGAAGTGTGTATACCGAGTTTTTTTACACCCTTAATAGATTTAAAACATCATTTTTGGCAGAGAACAAAATGGACCAACTTTACATTATAAAAAGTAAAATTTATTTATTTATATATATATATATATATATATATATAGCTTGAGATCAATTTTAGAGATTATATTAGAATATATAGAGATATGGAGTAGAGAGATTCTAAGCTTTACCTTCTGTATAGAGATGGAGTTGTTATAAAATTATTATTGTTGTTAAACATATAACTAATAATGAGATTACTTTTATACATTGAATCAAAAATATGAGACATGATTTAAGTTCCGACACAATAAAAACATCAAAAATTCATTATTGCAACAGTTAATAAACTAAAATCAGAGTATGTAGGGTGTGCAGTAAATAAATGGGGTTTAAATTCATTTTAAAATGAGAAGACGGTTGAAAAAGTATAACGAAAATTAATAATTATATCTGATCAATACGTCAGAGCAATAATACTGGCTTAGTACCTATCGGAATAATAAAGTATATCAATAAATGAACATAAATATCCTTGATGAACACAAAATACACAGAAAATCCTTTTTCGACATCACTATTGTACACAGAAGCTTTGATGATAGATAACAGTTTGACTCGTAGTTTGTCAAAATATTAGCACAATAATGAGTCTTCAGTTGTAACAAATCCGCATCTAATGATGCAGAGGGATGTTTTATTGTAACCTTTATGCTTGTCTTTAAGATTAAAAAAATTTAGTTAGTGAAATATTGTTATTTCATTCCGGAATTTTTATCAAGATACGAATTTGAAAAACTAGTACTATTATTATATTCAGAGATATATAAGAGTTATAGAATATATATAAGAAGTTGAAGAAACATTAGTTTTTATAGGCTTTAATTCGCACTATAATTGGACGACGCATGGTTTATAAAAGTTTTATTAGATTCCTCGTGTTATTGATGATTTTATTATTAATGACGTCTATTATACACGGATACACCAACTAGAATTTTATTTTATTATACGTTTAAGTCTCGAGTTCCATGGGTAAAAAATTCATCCGAAATGACAAACTCCCACAGGTAACGTCAAGCAATCTACCAAATTCTAAAATGATAATTATCATAAAGTCCAAAACCTAATCCAACAACAGAAGATAACTTAATAAGGGTTTCAAAAAACATGCAAGTTTAGTCCATCGAGGAAATAAATTTTGAGTAAAGCAATGAGCAATCTACCGT
Organism: Homalodisca vitripennis; assembly: GCF_021130785.1. Lineage (NCBI taxonomy): Eukaryota > Metazoa > Arthropoda > Insecta > Hemiptera > Cicadellidae > Homalodisca > Homalodisca vitripennis. The sequence continues at coordinate 21,877,314 of NC_060212.1, forward strand.
GGTCAAACGGTTATTGTTACTAAGTAGTGTTCCGAATAATTATATCTTCTACCACAAAATTGTAGCATACTTTACGTAATTTTTATTTAATATAACCCTATTAATATACTAAACAGCGATCCAGGATATTAGTAAATTACATAAATTACATATATATATATATATATATATATATATATAATGTAATATATAATAATGTAATATATTACATCTATCACTAAAGTTTATGCTGTAATACACTGATGTTTGCTTTCCAGCAGTCATTGGGAAATTTATTTTAGAAGCTGCTCTTTTGGGTTCAATCACGTCTTCCACGGTTCAAATAATACGTAATAAAACTGGGACATAAATAAAGACGACAATGCGCTTAAGAGTTAGTTTATTAGTTAATCCAATTTAAAATCAATTAAAATATAGGTTATTGCTGGACACTTTAAAATTATGAACCTAATTATTTTTACTAACAGATCTAACTGAACCCAGCATGGTCACTTCTGGCTGGTTTATATATAACTTCCAGTTGACATGACTTGAGATTAGTACACCAAAGTCTTCCTCAAGGATGTTGACAGGAGGTGGCCCCTACCACAAACTTACCCATCCAGAAAGGCATGTCAGACGGAAGCAGCACAAAGGCCCTTTAAAGAACTAGATGTAATTTCTAAGCTTCTTGTCCTAAGAGTACAAAAAAACTACTTAAAAATGATTAATTTATTTTGCTTTTATTTCATTGTGACACCGCCTCTATGCACGTTACAATAGAATTTAATTACAATTAAACATGTTGAGATTGTAATTTGAAAAAAAAAAGTTTATAAGTATGAAGAAATATTTTTTTACATGAATTTTAATGTTTAAATCAAAATAATTCTTTGGCCGAACTATTCTTAAGTTCAGTACAGTACAGTTCCTATTAGGTAACGGGATATCACTCACTGTTAAATTTCACTCTAATATATTTCATTTGTAGTCGGTGTTTGGACTTTGTTTATTTTTCGTTACAAAAACCTTCCAAGCAAACAACAAACATGGAATTCTTTTCCTTTGAACTTCGTTACCCCACCTTCATGATGGGAAGCAGCTATGTGTTATTTTTAATACATACGAGACCGCTTAATTGATATATAACTACCTTTCCTAATGTCCAAACACGTCTCTCCTACTACGGAATTTCTTATACGAAACACGATATATTATTGAGATCAGATTTAGTTCATTATTTAAAACGTTGACACGTGATCTACGACTTTATACAGATCTATCTTATACCTCTTTTGAAAATTTAGCTTGCCATTTTAAGTGTAAATGTTAAACCAATAGAGTTTATATTATGGTATGAAATGGTTGTTCTTTAACCGAGACCGTGATTTTTTTTATAAAGTTTATTATATTTTCATTAATATATTTTAGGATATGAACAGTTATGCAGTTTTAAAACTTATGAACTTTCCTAATTCTGATTTAACCCCAATAAGGTGTTAGTTGTAGATTTTTTAATTATTTGGCAACATAAGTTCATTCAATAATTAATTTTTATTACGTATCGACCAGTATAGTTGTAGCATAAAACTGGATACAAATACTTTATATGAAATTTGAAATTTTCGTGACCTCTATCACAACTGCCCAGATTAGTTTTTAATGCATTAAAGAAATGTTAGTTGTAATAAAAAAAAAACTTTTAATTATATGTCATACAAATATTCCTCAATAATGGGTGGAAATATTTATTCATATATTTGTTAGTTATCTTAAGTCACCTCTCAAGAGACTAAACCAAAACTTAATCAAACATATATTTTGCAGATAAACTGGGATGTAGTATTGTTGATGTTTCCTCTAATAGGTAAACAGATTGTAATCTCATCTCAATACCCAACTAAATACAATTACATTAGTTACTGTTCCTTCCATGCATGTAAAATAATGATCACTCAATATAGTTACTAAGAGGAGCTAACAAAATTGTAACAATGTGATATGTGCAGCTAGTTATGGCTGACAATGGAGGAACTTGCCAGTTTCTTCAAGCAGTAGCTCAAACTTCGGCTTATTGTGGAGAACTCATACCCCTGTACTATTCATCATAGTCTCCCATCTTGTATCACATACCTGTCCTTGGTTGGCACACCTTTGTTTCGGCTACCAAGAACCTTTGACACCTAAGGATCAAACCTCACCAACTCCAACAGTCATCTCCAGCAGTATTACTGGACCTACTGAATTACCCTTGTACTTACATATGTTTGTGTATATATATATATATATATACCTGTGACTGTTACAGTGACCAGATTGAAGTGCCTTAAGTGGCTCGTGTATCAATGTACACGATAGCAGGGGAAAAATCACTGTGCATAGTGAATGTTTCTACTAATATTTGGACTTTTCCAGACTGCATTTGTACAAATAAATACCATGTAGAGCTTAGAAGCTTCTTGGTAACATGGATTATCAATCAAGTGCTAGAAGAAGGAAATCCAAGACGTTATCACTTCCAAAAAGCTAGATGGCTTTAGAGATAAAGATATCTAAAAGACCGAAAAGCATTTAAGGAAGATAGGTTTGCTAGAGATATAAACTGCAGAGTATTTATTTAGATTGGATATTTTGCAGGACGAAACAGCTAAGGTTTTAATTCTCTTACTATCATAACCTTAGTACCGTAAACATAATTTGAAAAATATTTATCAAAACAATAACTTCTTTGGTATCATAACCGATTTGAATACTGTATAACCGATCTGAATACTGTATAACCGATTTGAATACTGTATAACCGATCTGAATACTGTATAACCGATTTGAATACTGTATTTCTTACAAGTTCATTTAGTGTTAGCCTAGCTGACATTCACTACACATGACCTGTAAGTTTCCCTCCTGAATCCAATACGTAAACGGGTGAATTAGTTTTCGATTTATCTTATTTGCCATATCTAATAGCTTGCAATTGTTTACTGAAATATTATAAAAGTATATATTTAATCATTCTCAACCTGCAACTCTTCTTATTACACCAGTATTTATTATTTGATATTATTACTTTCAAACAATGAAGCTCAAAAGAAGCAACACGAAATGTTAGATATCAACGAAAGACACGAGACAGCAATGTATTGCACATTCCTACAATGGAGCAAACAATATAAATCTAGTGTACAAATAAAACAAATAAATTCACTCTTTAATGACATTTAATCCTCATTAAATTAATAAGTTATGAATATTTTTATGTTTTAATTGGTCTCAAATATTTAATAAATAAAATATTTTAATCATGATCATAATTTTAATTTTAATCATAATTATGTCCAATTTGTTCTTTATTGACGATTAGTGCCTCCCCTCCCTGCCCCCTCCACCACCAGAGGAAGGATGCACTTAGATGTTTAGTACGTTATGTTGCACTCAATTCCTGTGTCATCCAAGGTTGGTGGACTTTCCGGTTCCCATTGCTGTTTCCTTGACACATGATGTGGAGTTATCGGGAACTCTTGAAGGTCGAAGGGTCTGACTTGAGTGGTTTTTGCACTGCGAAGATAGCCCAGGAACTGTGCCTCGGGAAGGTTCAGTGTCAAAAACAAAAGTTGCTGACTGGAACTTTTACCTACGTTTCTCTTGGTCCAGACGTATTTGTGTTAGGATGTCCGCAGTGATGTTGATGCTAACAGTGACCGCCAAGAAAGAAATTTTATTGGCAGACCTGAGCGGGCGTCTTTCCATCTCTGAATGTCTCTGAAAGTTCTACTCACCGATTATCTGCAGAAGTAGTTTAACTGTGGAAATTTTAATGTGGAAGTAGTGAATATGGACAAAGACAATTTACAAAGGCTGAACTCGCGTTTTACGTGAAGAGGACTTCCGCGGCCTGAGGCTTCTGCTGAAGCGACAACAACAACAAAATAAAATAGGCTTTATTTTTTTAGAACAGTTACCGTCATTCATCCATTTCCTCTAGATTGATATATTATTCAACATCAATATATTGACTACAATAATTAGCTACGAGTTATTAAAAATCATTACTCGAGGACGGGAAGAATTGTTAAATTTATACCTGCAGTTCTGTCTGCACGATTCACGAGAACGAAACTTTTTCAAACTGAGATTCACTCATATATAGGCAATATAGGGTCCGATCATAGTGCATTTGAGCTTCCTGAGATTTTGTTGACCATTACGAATATTTTTTAATTTGTCTTATGGTTAACCATGATAACAGTCACTTAAAAATAAATTTGTAAACAAACTTAGTAGATGTAGGATATTTAACCTAATTACCTGCAGGATACGAATATTTTGAGAAAGATTTGCCCTGAATGAACTTTAAGGTTTGCAAATTCATATAGACAAGAATGAGCTCTATTTGGTACATGTCTGTCAATGGGGCCCTTTTTCTACAATCATTAAAGCCTATAACTAAGAATGGTGAAACGATTTCTCTTTTGTTTGTTGAAAGATATAAAAATGACTTTGCTGGTTTATTTTTTGTTTGTATGTCATCCACTGGTTGAAAACCCAAATTTAAAATTCTACAGGTTTAGAATTTTTCATTCAACATCAGCGAATGGTGTTACGAGACATGTGGTATGTTGTATTAAAGCCTTGCAAACTACAAAATAAATGGCCAGTAATTCAGGTTAGTCGACTTTTAATTTTCTGTATCTAGCTCGTTTAATGAAAGTTAAAAAAATACCTGTTCAATACAATTCCTTGAAAGATAAATAACAGGAACTGTATAAGAAGTTCCATTTAATCGTATACTAGGTACTATTAAATCTCATTGGAATGTATAACATTCTCATATTACGATGCATTATCAAATATATCGATGTTTCTGACAAAAATCTGACTCAAGGTGGAGCAACCAAGTTTTCTACACATACTGTAGACCTTTCAATTGTGCACCTTATGAGACAATGAGAACACATCTTTACTTACATTACACTATATAATTTAACCTACGTTTATTTAATGTCGAAGTGAAATTATTTTAATATCCGAATGTTTTTATATTTGTTCAGTTGAACTACAGATTCTAGGACTGCATGGATTAATTCCCACCATATATATGTCATCTGTAGAACAACCTGTAATAAATCGGATTTCAATTAACAAATGCACCACATTTGACAAAAAATTTCCTATGATATTATAGGTGCTAAAAAAGTTTATGTTAGTTATGTGGAGCACTAGAAAGGAGTACATGCATGACATTTTAATGGATAAAACACAAGAAATTAACCGACGAAGATCTTCATGATAACTTTGTAATGTATTTAGGCACATAAATCATCTTAAAACTGCATATTTAGGTTCCATCATTCATACTTTTAAATTTTTGGTATTCCAAAATATACCAAGACCATCAAAACTAATGTGCTTCAAAAGACTATACTGACTCGATGTGCGCTCGTTGTAAACATAACGCTGTATAGTAAATATTATATTTTTTCCTGATTTTGTCAATCATCTTAAGTTATTGGTTTCCTTTGATCCACGTTTTAGTTTAATTTTAACTTGCTAGGTCACAACATTCCAATCGCTAGGTTATTCCTAATCATTGCTATATACATCACCTGAAAACGCATAAGCTCGTACAGGCTCGTACATTAAGTTCAATTTTTAATAATTCGCGATTTTAAAGAAATCAAAAATGTTATTCTTATAGTGAAACATGATAGATTTAAGGTTCTCTTCCTAATATTAAACAAAATGCTTAGTCCTGTTTTGAAATATTTTACTTAACACAAAATTTTGCCAGATTTCAACATTATTAGTTTGGTATTTGCTTTTTAATGAAAGGAAATTTATTATAACACTGTAAATATTTTCCCAAATGTTACTACTATACAATTAATCGGATTTTGAATCTTAAACTTTAATATAGTTAGATTGCCTCAAACTCACTTATAGGTATATAGTCTTTTATCTATCTCTCTCCGAGAAAGTTGAACGACTGTTAATGACCTGTTGTGTTAGATTTAAGAAAATAATCCCAATGAGAGCAAAACATCGCATATCTGAAATTGTTTGTGGTATAGCGCAGGTGAGGAGGTTGAATAAACCTTTTGAGATGTTGTTGATGGGAGAAGTTCAAAAGATAATAAGTAACCGGGTGTAGGAAATAGTGGTGGGCCGGTGGTGCCTGGAAAGTTATGATGCCTGGAGGGGATTTTTCTACAGCGCATAAGGTCTCTTCAGTTTCCGGTATTAGGTGCTTTCCCGGGAAACCTTTTCCCTGATTTAGTCTGACTCAGACTTTTCAGCCACTGTTAAGACAGTTGTGGATCTACGTAGACCCATGGTAAGGAGCATCATTGTTCCTGACGTACCAAGGCTATCTATTCAGGAAGCGCAGTGTGAAGTGCTGAAAGGCACCGTTTCATGGTCACATCAGATAGGGAAGAAAACAAGGCAGGCGTAAGTAAGTGAGGACTGGACAAATAATGATCTTATACATCAGCAGCTTGGTTTTGTCAGAAAGGGGACAGGTTGGTTTGGGTAGTGAAACAAATCGTTCTTATACAATCAGTTCCGATATAATGCGGGTGATTGCTCTAGGTATGGTAGTCAGGGTTCGAATTAACAGTAATCCAAAGATTTTATGTTTTTGGTCCAACACCATCTTGTGGCCTGAAGGGGGGGGGGGGGGCTCTTCACGTTTTCCTAATGAAGCAAATAGCATCACATTTTCCAGTGTCCACTTTTATTATGTTACCTTAAAAACAAATATTCACTTAAACCCACAATTACTTAAATCATAACCATTCATGATCTGACATTTGTTCTCTGACACGTACCAGATTACAATGTACGATAATGTAAGCAATAGTTACAGCTCAGTGCGTTACTCAAACCTGTAATTAATCAAGCCGGCCTGGCGGACATATCAGCTTGTCACGTGACTTAAGTATGCACGTCGTCTTACTAATGTACTGAGTACTATGGTAATCTGTCATAGCCACACTTACTGTGGTGCTCGTGATTGTAATTTATTTTTATACATAGCGTGAGGCAATGGTTGGTAATTTACCAATGAAATCAGACAAGCGGTCATAACTACACGACAGTGTTTGGTTTGTATAGAGTTACTGCAATCAACATGCAATGTGTGTGTGAGGTTTATAAATTAAAACAACACAGTATGATTTGTTCCGAACTAAGTTAGTGTTTATATTTTGAAAGATGTGATATCGCTGTAGTTGAATGTAAATATCTATATTAAACACTACCAGAACTTAGATGCTCGTGCAGTTAGCACTAAAGACTAAGTTACAGTTATATCTCAAAATATTTAAAACCTCGAGTAATTGAGTTATTAGTAATACCTCATGACACCTTTACTGTTTTTTTTTCTTTCTTCCTAGAATTTCCGAACAATCAATGTGTAGTTAGAGTTGTTTGATTTAAGGACAGGAATGCATTCTGGGATTGAAGGATAGTACTTTATTGGGAATACGAACTGGTTTTGATTAAAAATTATAGAAATCGAAAATGGTACAACAAGGGACTTTCATTTCTCTCCACTACTTGCAAGTTAATTTTTATGTTTCTTGACAGTAATTAATATAGTCAAGAAATGCCTTTGTAATTGATAAAATTACATATATATATGTCTCATCTTCTTCTTATAGAAGATAAAATATAGTTCAAAAATAAAATTACTCAAAATTTATTATTTTATAATCAAAACTCCAACACGTCTCATAACTTTGACACTAAAGACTTTAGAATTAGTATGTATTAATGGGTGTTTGTGTGTGTGTGTAATTATCTATGCCTATATTAAATGTTTTATGTTTTTACAAAGAGCTCTTTACAGTAAGATCGTGCAGAATCTAGAGCTTATCCTCATTAGTAACAATGCATTATAAAACAACTCATTACGCTCGGCTAAACTACCACTTGAATATTGAGATTCACATATTACAACAGTCTTCATTGTTATTCCTCTTTGTGACGCTATGTCGTGATTAATTGTTTTTTAGATATATTTTACTGAAAGAACTATTAATAATGTAATATTATATTGCTTTATATTAATTTTTGAGCCTTGAAACTGTGTATTTCAATCAATGATAAATGTCTTAAATTTTTTTATTGTATATAATTGTAAAATAACTTATTAATACAAAAACTAAATTATGTACAGTTCTTCAACCTGCATTTAAATTCATTAATAAGAGGCTGAGAATAAGTGAAACCTATCATTCAAGGTTTGCATATGTTTATATATATATATATATATATATATATATATATATATATATATATATATATATATATATATATATATATATATATACAAACACATATAATTTAGAATAAGCTAAATTTCTTCATAATCAACATTGAGTTTGATGATGGTAAATATTACATGATGGTGGGATTTGACCGTTTTCACATAGGTTTTACGTGTAACTGGGATGGCAACGAGAAAATCGTAGCACAAATAAATTTCTAAACGAACTCAATACATTCAAAAGAAATTTAAACATGTGATATGTAATATCACATATGGCCTAATTATCACAAACATACCAAGTCATTTAAATGTAAATTGGTTTGTAAAGAATTTTATTATTTAAACACTGCTATAAAACCCAATGTGTTAAAAAGTATTTCTGAATTTATCATACAGCTAGATATGGCGCGAAAATTATCTTTTTAGACTTTAAATTGTGGATAAAAGTTCATTTTGTTAATACGAGATTTTGTGAAGGCATCTGGATATTTAAATTTTGATTACTCATATACTACCTAGTAGATTAATTTAAAAAAGACTAAACATACATGTTACTTACTTGTATTGAAAAAAACATAATTGTATTTTTTTTACACCACGCATAAAGAGATTTCAAATTTATACTTATAATGCTTTATGAAAATATATCAGTTGTTGTACTCTCATGCATATAATTAAGGGGAGTATTATGTAAATGTTGTATCAATGGCAGTAGTGACGTGTTCAAACCTATTAATGTATCCCTAACCTTACTTAAATTTACCTGGAGTTAGCTCCTTCATCTACTACTGTAAATATGCCGTCTTACAATGGCAAAGGATACCCATTTCCCATCTTCTATGTAAATGTATTACTATACCTTATATTAACGTATTAAAAATTTAAAGCTAGAGTTCGATTTCGTAATTTTATCGTGTGACATGTAGCCTAATTATCCGTTTACACTTTATTTTTCATTCTTAAAATTTTACGTTGACAAAAATAGTTCTTAAATAAATAAATAAATAAGGACTTTATTTTGAAGCGGTTTTCAACAATAATTGCTGGCTTACAAAACGACTCATGTCATATTATAGTACTTACAAAATTAAAAGCTTATTTTGTAGTTATTAATAAATAAAACATAATATTAGACATACAGTTATATATGGCTATATCACCTTGTATTGTACATTAAATACTTGTATATATTTTCTTTGTATGTCGTTTCAGATACACCCTGGCCTGTTACGCTGGAGGACAGTTCACATTATATAATTTGGGAGCAAAGTACGCAAAATCGCCTTTTCTTTCAAATTCACGGCGAACGCGAGGCATCTCCAACACTTGATCCTGTCTAGTACTGCGAGATCGGATTTGAGACCCTGCTTTTTAGTTTTTCTCTCAGACATCCCGGCCTGCCAGTGTCAGGATTCTGTAAACCAGGCATGAGGAGCGCAGGGTACAAGTATCAGCTACAGTCAACAAACCCAGCGATCGTCGAGCCTCCGAAACATGGTCAAACCTTCTTAAACCACATACATACCTTACACACATATTTTGGACCCTCTGTAATTTTTCTAAATCTCCTTTAGACACAATGTTGCCATAGACAGGGAGGCAATAATCGATCACAGAGAGCACAAGAGCCCGGACAAGGCGAAGCCTGGTCTCTCTAGGAAACATGTGCCTATGCTTGTATAGCATTCTCAGTCGACCAAGTGTTCGCCGACAAACAGCACTTACATGACCAGATAGTGTGAGGCCACTATCAAGCATGAGGCCCAAGAGCTTTGAGGATTCACACTCCTTCAGTCCTGACACTGCCAAGCAACACCTCACCCACTGTCTCCGAACCCACATTGGAAGGAATCAACAACACACTACACTTTTCCATGTTGAGTTTAATCCCATGCCTCTCAGACCAATCATGGACAATGCTTAAGTCAGCATTCAAAATGGAAACTGCTGAGTCAGCTCTTCCGGCTTCATATGAAAACACATAGTTGAGCATCATCGCGTATGAATACAAGCGACTATGTTTGCAAGTCCTGAACCCATAGTGGCGGAAAAACAGGTGAATAGAAATGGCCCAAGGCAACTTCCCTGTGGAACACCAGCAACTCTACTTAAAGATGAGGAGAAATCCATCCCAATTTTAACCTTTTGTCTCCTATTCACCAAATAGGAATCAAAACCAAGAAACCAACTCTGTGTCGAAAACCATTACAATGCATGACAGCCAACAACATCCTGTGGTCTATTTGAGTCGAATGGCATGTGAAAAGTCCAGCATTGCAAGAAGATATGCTTTCTTATCCGCCCTTGCGTGAAGCAACTCGTCACAAACGAGCAAAAGCGCAGTTTGCAGTACTATGGTCCTTTCCTGAACCCAGACTGTAAGGCTGGAAGGATATTCTCCGACTCCAGAAATTGTACCATTTGTGAAACAACCATCTTCTCTATTATCTTCCGATAGGGCAGACAATACCAAAATTGGACGCAGCTCGGACACAGATGAAGGTGCTTTGACTTTGGGAAGAGGCAGTACAATTGCCTCCTTCCCATGCATCCGGAAAAGTGGAAGTGACCAATAACTGGTTAGCTAAATGTGTTATGGCATCAATACAATACGACTTATCATTTTAATCATTTTTATTGATATGCCATCAGCTCCAACTGCCTCTGATGTGATGCTATTCAGAGCCTCCTGCACTTCTCTCCTTGTAACACTCCTGAAATAGAAATCACAAGTGACACTCTCTGATTTGTTTCTTTCATAGAACTGTACGCAATCATCATTTGCCATGATACCTAAGCCCATACTAACGAAATACTTATTGATTTCTTCCAAATCTTTTACAAATTTGGGTATGGCTGGATCGAATGGATCATTGACACCACTTGTCCTTATTTTAGTGCAAAAGTCTCTAGAGCTTTTACATTTCTCCATTTCAGTTCTAACATAATTTTCTTTTGATCGTCTTACTTCATTGTTGAGCATATTTTCTAACCTTACAATATGTTTTTTTACAAGTTTCATTTCCTGTAGATAGCATTTTCTTCTTATAATAATCTTTTTTCTATGGTTAGTTGAATGATTGGTTATTTCTCCATGAGATTTCTTTCTGGTCAGTCTCTTATGTACTAGAGGTGCATTTCATTAAAAACTTGAATAATAGCAGAATTAATAAAATCTAGAATGTCATCTACATTTGTTCATAGACATAGCATCTTCCCACCTAATACTGGACGTACAATGTATCATCTTGTCAATGTCAAATCGGGAGAAGTCACGAATAAGTAATAAATCTAGGAGGCCTTCTTGACTTTTTTGTTTTTATATCGACATATGTCATCTTGTGATCAGATACTCGAACACCTCTTGAGTCATAGAAGGTTGACATATCCACGACGTCACACTGTAGGTATTTAACATTGCTATTTACAATAATGTGATTAATCAAAGTTGCACAGGTTTTAGTAACCCTTTGTAGCAACTTTAACCAACTGAGTCACCTCAAGGCTTCTTAAAGAGTTATTTGCAAAGCGGGTCTCTGGGGATGATAAATCTAAAACAATTTAATATTCAAGTCACCCATTACAACAATATTATCTGCGTACTGGGCCATATCATAAAATACAAAGTGGAGAGCGGGCTCTAGACAATGTAAGGCATATCTCCCGGTCTGTAGGATAATGCAAATACAGAAGGATTCACTTTTACACTTCAATATTCCACAAATATGCTCCGGAAAATTACAATCTTCAAATTGAAGTGATTTCAGCGAAAATTGTAGGCAGTTCTTCACATATAGTGCCACTCCACCACCTCTGGAGGCAACTGCATTTCCCTTTCTGTCGCTCCTAAACAATGAATATCCACTCATCGCAAACTCATCAGAAGATTTACTTTCATTCAGCCCAAGTTTCCGAAACACCCAAAAACATCCAGGTTTAAATCCTCTACCACGGCACGCATCTCTTCGAAGCCCGTGGAAAGAGAGTTCATATTTAGATGTGCTATCCTGATAAAATTTATCAAGTTTACATATCCGTTTTTTGACTGCACCACATTCCCATCATCCACAAGTCTCGGCAAGCCAGATTTGTCACTGTCAACCGGAAGTTCAACATTCAATACGGCTTCAACACCGTCAACTACAGTTTTCCAGCAACCCAACCTCAACATCATCATCCACCTCAAGCTCACCCCTCGTTACGGCGTATACACCGTCAGCCACAAGTATCAACAAGCAACCTCCGACAACATCAACTGGAAGCACACCAATCGTCACAGCGCTTTCAGCGCTAGACAAAACCCCATCCGAAAGCCATTTCACAGGATGTAAGCTGCTCGTAAGACATTCAAAAGTGCTGCTCCAAACACAGACACCCCCTTTCTGTTAAGGTTTCTGCCATCCCGAGCAAGATGGTACCTTCGTACCAGCTGATTCCAGTTCAAGAAAACGACACCAAAGTTTCCAGACATCAGCTCCAACTGCTCATTAAATTGTGCTAATGCAGTTCCACTTATGTCAGACCTTGGCAAAATACTGTCAATTAAAACAACACTGTTTGGAAAACGGATTCGTGTTGTGTATAACAGGTCCGCCATACAGTGCAATGCCTCGCGCTTGCCGCATCCCCCATTGTACCCAGCACCACCGTTATATTTCAAAGGCAAGTTATTGGTTCCTATATAAAAAATGAATTATTTTAGGTTGGTGCTGCAGGAAACACATCAACATTATTTTTTACATCTTGATTTTTGCCCCAGGGTGTACCCTAACAGTAAAACCATTTTCCTTACAAAGCTTCCCCGAATATCGGAGAATTTGAATCACCTATAAGCAAATAATCAGCATTACTTTGCTCAACGGGTTTGAGAGAGTGAATTGTCCTCCAGAGTAGTCTGGCCTGCACATTCTACAGCCGGTAACATGTCATCAGTGGCACACAAACCACTCAAAACCATTGCATTATTTAGGCCTACTGTACAACTACTACTACTTTCAACATCTTATTTTACTCTTATTTTTAGAGGGGTTTCTTTTATCTTTGCTTTTCAAAGAGTCTGTTTTTACGTTTTTTTCCTTGCATTTTACATGACCAGAATTTTCTCTCCATACACCTGAAGAGGCTCTTAACAACCTTAACAACTGACTCAGTAACAGAAGTGTGGTTACTTAAAACTACAAATCTATTTTTACAAGGTACTTGATTATGTTTATTCGGATTTAAGTTTCGCCTGGCACATTTTTTACCTTTCACAACTTTCCACACTTTATCATTTGCCAAATTTGACCTAGAATTTATTACTACTTTGAGAACTTGGTACAAGAGTGGCATTAGTACTACCATGTGTCCTCAGAGGTGTCAGTGTGATGCAGTGTGTTGTGAGTCAATGCGAATCGGAACGCACACACCTGACCGAGCAACAGCCGAGCGTTAACAAGAACGTGAACACCACATTTAAAAGACTCTGTCTGCTGAAAAGTCTGCCCCCCACTTATTGGAACACTATCTAATCCAAGGTTGACAAGCAACGCTGCAGCATGCCGTTCGTTCAGGCCGCGCACCGAGTCGTAGTGTACTGCTGTTCGTGTTGTGTTATCAAGGAGCAGTAGGCTCCAGTGTGACCCACCATTCTGCTCAAGGCCTTGGTCACAATTGTTTAATACAAAAAAACACCCAGGATTTGTTATAAAACGACATGTCACTTAAAGCCTGATCTACATAAGTTCTACTATGCAGTTTGAGAAGTTGCGTCAAAGCTGGATCAACAAAAAAATATCATTTTTAATTCTACTGACTTCAGAAATCAGTAACCTGATATGATCAGCTATAATTTCATCTGATAACCCATTTATTGTTTAAAACCTTCAATGAAGATTCAAGTTGACCAATCTTATTAGTGTTTTACTAGCAGCTTATCTTTTAAAAAACATTACAAATGCTTTCATTTTTTTCGACCAACTGTTTTAGTCTGCTATTTTCTACAATTAGCTTACGAATTAGCACATCGAACTGTTTCATAGTCATTTACAATGTTATCACATGTTCTGCTTGCAGATTTCTCAACAGAGAATTTGTATTTTCGGCCTTAGACAAACTTTTTACTAATGTCCTTAATCTGTAACTTCTAAAGTATTCTTTTTCATTAACTAAATGGTCATTATTGCTAAGAGAGATATTTAATTCAGAACGGTGAGAATTCCTTTCTACATCCCTCTGTGCAATCAAATAGTCCAGTTCTTCTTTCAAGCGCTCATATTTACCACACACACGTCAATTCAGCTGTCCGCAGACGTCATCAAACTTCAAAACAACGCCAGAAGCTCCATTAATCAATTCATTGCAGTCATAATCAGAATTTGATACAAGTTTATCTAGCTGAATACAAAATTCAGAAACTAACGTACTAGCATCATCGTTTAAAATTAGCGCAGTCAAATATAAAGCTATCCATTGCCAATAATAACTTTAGTCAAATTTAAGGCCGATAAAAAAAAACCAAATTAACTCAACTGGTCTGTTTCTCACAGGATAACAAAATAAAATTAAATCAATTAAATAAAATTAAATCTTCTATACAAATGTCAAAACAATAAAATATCTAACCTAATCTAATAATAATTAATAATAAATATATTTTAAATAAAATATTAAAATAGTCAATAAATAAAATAAATTAATTTAAAATGTAACATAAAATAGCAACAATAAATATAGTTTATAAACATATAAAACAAAACAATACTTAAAACCTAACAACAACAACGAACAACTACAAATAACAAGGCTTCAATACTGAAAAATGTAAGACATAAAATATATTGTCTATACAGATGGCCTTCAAGTTAAGCGGGCGATTTAAGTAGAGCTCAGATGTTGATAGGTTGCGTCAATTTATTGATGGCGCAAGATAAAATGCACCGTAAGCAGCAGAGTGTAGTACAGCAGGCTCGGGCGTGACCAAGGCGATGTTGGTAGCGCCAGCTGTGCCTTGCAGATGCGCAGTAGTCCCGCTTGCCGTTCCGTCTGACAGGCCGCTACAGACTTTCCTTCTCCGCTCCAAGTATGTTAGTGACGACACTGACAAACACTACTTACAGCTGCGTGTCGTTTTTCTTTGGCAACTTGTAATGTTCTCCTTTGACACTTATTAATAAATTAAAAAACTTCCGTGAACAAAATAATAACTATAACAGTTTAAAATATACAACAATCACGGAGCATAAAAATAAGTAGACTTGCAAGGCTGAGCAGGTCTACCAACCTCTTTGATGGAGCATCCCCATGCATGGGAATTGACTGAGCGTCATTGAAGCATATACTCAGTAGTGTCCCATAAATTGATTTTTATTTAATTTATAGCAACGTCTGGTATCTGACGCTGTCTCAGACTTGACTCCTGGAGTCTTGAGTCATGTTCGTCTGAAGAGATCCAAAGAAGTCGACGACGAAGAAGCTCAAAACGAAACATTTACATCGTGCCAACATCAGAGACACCTTTAAATAGGTGAAATGGTAGTCTCATCAGGTACACAATTGCTCCACCGTGCTTAGACACAATGTCAATCACATCGTAATGCATTTAGTTATAATAAACAGTTATTTATATAAATAGTTGTCCATATATTAATATTCTCATACATTTCTAACATTTTACTTTGCATTGCAAATCTTACAACATTACAGAGATATCGTGTTTCTCTAATATTGTAGGGATTATCATAACAATGCACGAAATATATTATATGCCCAATAAATTTGCCCATAATTCCAGAATAGGACAAATATTGTTTTACGCTTGGATAGGTTAGCTGACAAGAGCAGTGACACGTGATGTCACATTCAGCTGTAAGTCCACGTGACCAGTCACGTGGCAGGTTCCAGTCAATCACGTGACCAATATCCCTACCTCGAGCACAGATTAACGAGATTCGGTTACTTTACAATACATTGCCGTTTATTTCTATTCCATTTAACTTACCCTGCGGCATTAATAATAAAATTGCAATGGTAACCTTATTCAACCACACTGATCGCCGTGAAAGGGTTTGTAAATGAAAAGTACATTTAGTCTTTTTTCATCAAGGTAAATTAGGGCAAAGAAGCCCTCTCTAACTCTTATTGAATATGTTTTCAATTTAATATTATGAGTAACATCTACAGTTACTTACAAATCGTTGTGATTAAAATATCTCAGAATAACATGAGCTGTGTATATGTTTTTTACTATGTTCTAAGCAAATCTGTTAGGCACTGTACATTTTTTAGGAAAATATCTAATTACATAAGGCATCAACAAATGTTGGTGTAAATGGTTTTAGTAAATATTTTAAGATAGTACCTATTGGTAATCTTGGTAAAACATTGTGTCAAAACAAAAGAAACAAATATAACAGAATTAATGTCTAGCGCTTACCTTTTTATTCAGCTAAATAGTATTGTTCACATGTTTATCTAGGATATTATGTCACCTAATGTATTACGCACTGGTCATAAGATGTGTTATATTCAGTGTAGTTGTTGTATTTAGTCGTGGTAATCCTATACATCAATTATTGGCTGAGCTTTAGCGAAGCCTATCACCCATAGGGCTGGAAAATTTTCATTCCGGGGTCTGTTTTCCAGCATGGTATCATGTAGACAAACTCACATGTACACTTAATTGTGCATGCAGCTTCATTATTATATAAGAAAAAATTAGTACGATTATGTGCATGTGACTCCATGAGATTTTGCTGAGCGTAAGCTACAATTTTTGTACAATTAACAAAATAGATTTCTTTAGTAATGATGATTTCAACAAGAAAATAACACAATAAAACAGTTATTAAATAAAATTCATTACACCTATGAAAGATTCAGACAAAGAAACGTAGCCTAACTAACCCATAACATAAAATGTCATTATATAGTGACTTGGTTTGTAGATATTTGTAATAGAAACAGGGTTAGGAAACCGTGATATAAAAAAATCTTTGGAACTTAAATGAAAATATCAAATTCATCATGTAGTAGGATATTCTGAGAATAATTTCATATTTATAATAGAAACTTTTCGTTTCAACTTTATTTCTACAGTAATAAATTCTATAATGCATAATTATTTAAGCAACCTCTTATTAAGCGATTCTCTCTCTCTCTCTCTCTCTCTCTCTCTCTCTCTCTCTCTCTCTCTCTCTCTCTCTCTCTCTCTCTCTCTCTCTCTCTCTCTCTCTCTCTCTCTCTCCTCTCTCTCTCTCTCTCTCCTCTCTCTCTCTCTCTCTCTCTCTCTCTCTATCCATCCGCAAGACGTCTCGAGAATAAAACAAAGTACAGGTTTGAAAATTTCTCATAAGGTTATGTAAAGAAAGTTTCTTTGTTGTCAAGATAGGCAACTTCTTTGGCAGCTGATCGAGTGACAAACCGCAACATCCAACTCAGTGCTCCTGACATTCAAATAAACAGTATCAGCTGTTGTAGTGTCATGTATGCAGTAGTGACAAGTAGTATTCTGCAAATTTATTTAGATGGCAGTAATGATGAGTTCACGCGAATTGATTTATCTGTTATTTATAAATTATACCTTATATTGTTTTTTTTCATTCAGCCACTACTGTAAATATGCCGACCAGCAATTGCTAAGGAACAAATTTGTTGTACCTCATATATACATAAGTAAAACTACAGTACAATATTTGGTTTTAATTTATAATTGCTGTTATCGACGATAAAATTGCTTATATTATACTAAAGATATAGATAGTTGCATTTAATCATTCACGAAAATACAGAAAACTTGTACATTAAGTGGCACGATGCGTCCTGTGACCTAAAGATCTTTCTAAAATATTGCCTATATTTACAGTAAATAAGTTTTCCTTAAAATAAGATTCTCTAAGATAATGCTAGTGTCTTATAAAGTGTGCTTATTCAGTAAATTGTTAAATAGCAAGCAGGAAATTCTAGTTTGGCAAACGTTAGTTAGCCCTGCCATTTGAGGGTCTGGAAATATATTATTTGTGTACTTTTTACAATACCCACGATATATTTAGAAGGAACAATATAATTATTATACCTATCGATTTGATATTTTGCACGAAGCCGTGGTAAAATTTGGTAAATTCCATCCAAGGGTAAACTAAAATGAAGTGGATTAAGATGTTTGTAAAATTTAAGAAGATTTCAATTTCACTTGGAGAGTTTCCGTCATTAAACGACCAGATATCAATGTAATTTAGTGGAATATTTCTTGATTAAGAGACAAGTAGACGACATTTTATAAATTCAATAAGGACATGTATGATTTTGATGATGAATAAAAAAAGAAAATAACGAGATCATCTGCATTAAGCCTTGACACACCTGTTAATAAATTGATAAAAAATTGCAAATTTGATGCAAAATCTGTGTCAACTAAGAGGAAAAAGAAATTTCCACTCATACAGTTATTGTATTTCTTACAGGATCACTGTTAATATGGATATTAAAAAAATGTCTAAAAAATCTGATTTATTTCCATCATGTCATGTTTTAGTAAATGTTACATACATTTAATGTAATCAGCTAATGCAGCTAAATGAAACTTGAATACCGGAGAATAAATAATGTATTACCTGATTATATTTTAAGTATGTTTAAAAAAATACATAGTGTCAGATTATGATATTTGTCTTTGATATAAAGGATTTGAATGTGTATTATATAAACAATTTCGATTAATAGAAATCGTTTTTACCATCTTATTTTCTGTAAATATGCAACACTGATGTTCATTAGCCAAATTAAACAAATTGTTATATGAATAATGCATCATTTGCTTTTATTTTAATGTGGGAGGAAAACCACTTCAATGAGCGTTCCGTGGCAAACTGAATAGAATATAATGGGATTGTAATTGGAAAACTAATGAAATTCGTTTTGTGTAATTATTTTTAAATCATGCATATTTTGAAGTAATTAATTTTTAAATTGTCATTATTGAGTAATATAGTTTTGTTTAATATTAAAGTTTCGTTCATTGAAAATGCTTATTATACTTTTTAAACTTTGTACAATGTAAGAGTATGTTACACTACGTGTTGCAGCGTAACAAGCTACAAAAAATTTTCAAGTAAAATATCAAATCTGCATCTAATTTTATTTTCAAAATAAAGAATGAAGGAGGACGTTTCATTGTAAATCATTTTCCCTTATAATTTTAGGCAAAATATTTATTGTGTTCTTCCTGTGAATAACTTAGACACATTCTAATGTATAAACAACATTTACTCGGTTACTGATCTAAACATATTCCTTTGACTTTTCGTCAAACGTTCATAATATTAATTTATTTATTCACTACAATCAACTCTAGTTCAAAATACATTAAACACATACACTGCTGAGGGGATTTTAATGATCAGCCCATATGAAACTACGCAAAAAATGGTTTAATATAAGAGGTCTTGATTTGTGAAATAATCAGCTCGATTTATACACGAAGGGATAGTTTAGAAAAATAAAGAATGATAACCTAAATTATTATTGAAACAAAAAGGGTGCAAGTTAATACTGTATGCTAATTTTGCCAATGTTTTAGTTTTATAGTCTATGTATAGTAAACCTCATGGTAAACTAGAGGGTCATAATGAACACTTACCCATGGCGGTGCCAACTGTATAGTGTCCAGAAAGTTTTTGCGTTGGTAACGACCTTATTAAAATTAAAAAAAAAAAACACTAAAATCTTTAATAGTAAGTACCAATACTGTTTCCACACCCTAAATCTTTCTACTGCACCAGGCACGTAATCGTGTGGTTCAAATATGGATATTATCGGGCACCATTCTATTTATAATTGTAAGAAAACTTTAAAAATTCGTATCCGTATTTCAAACCTCGGTTTTCAATTTATGTACAGAGTGAAATTAGGGTTTTCCATGTGTACTGAGAGCATGTTGAAAACCTCTATACAGGCCATTTGCGACTTTATTAGAAAAGTTTACAATTTATAAAATTTCAATTCAATACAAGTTTTCGCTAAAAATATCACATTTAGTGGATCTCCGAAATTAAGCTGTTACATTTTCAAACGCATTTCTTAGTGAGCGCCTAAAATCAAAGATCAACGTGTGTATAAAAATGTAATGTAAATCCGTTATGTAGCTTCTTATAGACTTTATGATGAGTGAAATAAGTGGTTTTATGTATATTGATAAAACAGTAATTTTTTACACTTTCTCTAGCTATGATATTGATCTGATGTACTTATTTGTACCATTTTATATACCAAGAATGGATATTAATCGGTTGCAAAGTATATGTTTTCAATCGATTGTAGTTTCCTTACAAAGAGGACGAGTATATGAAAAATATACGATAATATGAGTTTAAGGATTGTTTAACCTCAAATCTAAGGAAGAAAGGAAGTTAGAATATGTTGAACTTCAGTCATGAAACAAGCCTAGCTTAAATCTTACGGTTACGAAACGTTAATTGTATTTACTTTAACATTTTATTTCTTAAGAAGGCTTAGGTGTTAACAGAAAGATTTGTGTTTCTGGTCATTGTATTGCTCCTCTTCGATTCTTACAACAATTGCATAACACAGCTTGTCCTCAGTGTCAAGATAAATATCAATTTCATCTGACAAGGATGGGCAGAGTTTCGTATTTCTCAATATAATTGGACCGTTATAAAACACAAATCTCAAATGTGAAAAGTTAATACAAAGGTCATTATAAAAAATATCTAGTTGTTTATGCTTCCCTCTCAAGCGAGACGTAACTGAACTATACATATTTTTTTGGTGTATAAATACATGATTTATATTTGAAGTAGTGCGAAATTTTATATGCCTTTATATGCTATATTTATTTTAGGGTTGTCGGCGTTGTTGAAGATTGGTGGAGTAATAATAATATATCTGAAACTATGATTTTATGAATGTGAATATGTTAAATGTAAAAGAGAAGACTATTTAGTTCTTAAAGTCAGACATCATGTAAACATTTACTCGGGGTCAAACAAACTTCATCCAATTGGTTTTATTATATACTTTATATTAATCAGTATAATATTGTAGGAAATAACGTGCAGGCTACAGCGCATGGTAACTTTGTACTGCTGAACAGGAAAAAGCAAATTTGTTACAAAGTATATCATATAATATTTAATTCATCATAAAAATGGATATGCTAAGTAAGAAAGTCTGATTCATTTCTAAGCTATAAATGAATATACTATAACAGGGTATGGTTTGCAAAATTATGTAACATTATGGCTAAGGAACATATTTTTTTAATAGTTTTTATGTTTGAACTTTTTTAGTAAGTATTACTCCAGCCTACATTAAAGAACACTAAGTAAATAACTGAGCCAAGTAAAAATCTGAGGTCATGAGAGAAGCCAAGGCCTAAATATTTAAAATTGACGTATGACTTGGTTTATGTTGATATACATACAGTTTAATTCTTAATATAGTTACGAGTTTTTAAAATTACGCATAAGGGAAATGTAAGAATATTCACTAACGCATTGGGTGACAGGTACCATCATAGAATTAAGTGTTGCTAATATATAAAATGAAGCTACATGCAGAATTTCAGGTATATAGGTCCAATCTTTATATATACGCAGACAGAGAAACAGATGAAAGGAGAGAGTAAGAAACTCGGTTTTCCAGCCTCTCGAATGATAGGCTTTGCTAACATTCAGCGAACTATATTTGGAATTAGTATGTATTATTTAGTTTCAAAACAAATTGTGCTTGTTCTAGCTGCTAAAAGTAACAGATTCAGCTACTATATTTTTACTGACTACGAGTTGGTACTCAGTTTATTTAGCAATATGTTTAACTAATATATTACTTTCAAAATCCCATTTTAAAGCAATGCATCAAGCATAAACTAACTGTCATGTAGTTCTGATAGCGTGTCTGATTGCATAGATTAATATTAAGCAGTTCGTCACGCGATGTGTAAAAGTAAATTACAAACATGTGCACCACGGTAGGTGTAGCTACGACAGATTATCATTGTAATTATTACAATAGCTATAGAGTGTGCTTAATTGAGTCACGTGACCAGCTGATATGTCCACCAGTCTAGTGTGACTGATTGCATAGATTAATAGTAAGCAGTTCGTCACGCGATGTGTAAAAGTAAATTACAAACATGTGCACCACGGTAGGTGTAGCTACGACAGATTATCATTGTAATTATTACAATAGCTATAGAGTGTGCTTAATTGAGTCACGTGACCAGCTGATATGTCCACCAGCTTAGTGTGACTGATTACATATCAGAGTGACGAACTTAAATATAGTACTTACCTCTGTAACGTAAATTGTAATATGTATCATATAAAGTATTACTATAATACTTAGATATCAATGTCCATGTTCCTTGATACAATAGGATACGAACTTTTACCTTTGTAAAAAAATTAATTTGGTTTAAAATGTTGATCTACATGGAAAAACATAGAATTAAAATAAAAATGCGTGTTCTGTTTGTGACATCATATAGTTATGCACATGGAAAATAGAATAATTTATGTACATAATACAACAACAGTACTTTTACAGGCATTTTCCCTCGTTTAGTGATAAAGGAATCAGTAACAAAACGTTTCAAGATCTGCTATCTAATTTCTTCCTGTGGTGACTAACCTAACACATTTATATTAACACAATATTAATATTATCACAATTAATATCAACACAATAATATTAACACAATTTAATATTAACACAATTTATATTAACACAATTTATATTAAAATAAACAATTCATACCAGAACATTGTGCCACGCATAAGTAAGGAATCTAAACGATCTTGTAGTGTTTCAACTCCACTAACCCTAAAAAAGTGCATGAAACATAATAAAAAACCTAACGCAACAATATTTATTAAACGTAACTACATAATTCATAGTCACAATAGGTTTTTAATAGCCTATCTCCCACCTAGGACTGTCCTTAGGCCAATATTAAATGGTAATCGTCACGGCAGAAAAACATAGTTGCAAAAAGCTGGGAACCAGAAGTGGGAATTTTTATTATTGGTTCATAGTAGATGAACTTCTTAAATCCATACTGACAGTCCGCATTGGGGTTTATTACAAACCTCTCATTTCTTTAATACTTTAGGTTTCAACCAAAGCGGCCTAATTTTTACTGATAGTTGACTCATAGGACAGTCTACCAATTAATGTATGAAGCCTTGATTTATTTATTTTCGAAGAATTGAGGTTCCCTATGCACTATGTTGGTTTTATTTCATAGTCGTAGGAAAAATAATGATTTGCTACTTATTTGTGTCATTTATGAAGTTTCTCGTGTTTTATTAAATGTTATTAAAACATCTAACGCTATTTCTTCGGGCCTGTATATTCCCGAATCGAACTACATCTTTTACCGTAAACAATGTTTAGGATCCTGTGTTCTATTTTTCGTTTTATTTTTAAAGACTTTGTCTAAGGGTCTTGTGAGTTTAAAACGCAGTTATAATGGTGTGTTTTATACTTGTTACTGATTTTTTATCACTGAACGAATATTTTACTAAATTCAGAGATATATGAGATGTTGCTTTTTGCGCATATAATATGTTAGGTTACATTTTAAATCTCATTGAGCTATATGTGTTACAATATCAAATGTTAAAATATTATATACATTTTCTTTGTAATTTTATACAGTTATATATACCATGATTTTCTCATTGCTATCAAGATTACGTAAAAGTACAATATTAAAGTGTTCGGTAGTGTTCAGCTACATCCTATAGAGTTAAAACATCATCAAATTCGTTATATAGTTTATATTATAAAACCATGCAACATTTCAAAACTATAGGTCAGTTCGTTTCCATCTCATGTGGACAGGCATACATAAATGACAATTTTACAGCATTTCTCGTGATGGGCTTTGCTAAAGGACATTATAATATTTTTTGGTTTTATTAATTAAAAACATAAATTAACACATATTTTGTAGGAGAGTCCAAATGTTTAAAAGTTTATAGTTATTTGGGACCTTAGAATTTACACTTTACTAATTCTTTCCCAAGAATTTTTTTATTGAATCTCCTTGGTCCAATCCATCCAAATTGTATAAAATATTTGTAGATTTTATAAACACACTGGTTCTTTTGTAATTGCATATTTGTTTATTTTTAACTATAAAACAATATCATACTAACAAGTTATTTTTTAAATTTTCCTATTGTGCTATAGACAAATAATTCGTATTACGCAACTAAAATTAAACTTCTGTGGTTACAACAACAAAAAAAGTAATTGATCAAGGTACCAAAATGACATATCAGTCGGTTACTTTGCTCAGATATGCACATTGTAACACTGCCTGTCTTAATCAGTCTTAACGTGGTTCATTTGTTTGCAACTTCGCGTGAGGCAGTGGTCACACGTTAATCTATGCAATCGGTAAATCTTTTAAAACAACACGTTATAAATAATAGGTTTATTACGGAGCTTTTACTCGCTACGCAATACATTTTAAGGGGAAAAATATGGAAAACGTTCTGTTAACAAATTTGTATATTTTTCACTTCAATTTTTTCACATGCATTGTAGATACAGGCCTACGTTTAACTTAAAGACTAAATAAGTACCATTTAGAAATTCCAGCTCCGTACCAGGAATATTAAATATTTAATTAAAACAAAAATAATGTTTGCCTAAAAATTACTAGAGTTTACTCTATCTCAATGTTCGGGTCTAATAATATAGTTTATTACTAAAATATAAAAGATACCTTTAAACGGTATCATGTATTGTGTCTTTTAAACAATTATGAAGCACTTTCAAGCCAGTGGTGGTATTTCTTAAACGAATACCAGAAGAAATGTATACCTGTATAAAAAAAAGAAAAAAATCACAAAGTAAATTTGCGATTGGAGGAGGAACTGATATACCCCAACTTTGTTACCAGGACTATCGTTATCTGTTTTAGCGATAAACTCCCTTCAATCTGCTTGCGATAAGTGAGGACCTACACAACAGATAGCGCTGCTACTCTCAGTCTGTACCTTGTAGTGGTCATTTCATTTCTGTCTCTTGTGCCTGTGTGGTAATGTAATACGTCAGAGATATAATTCATGTGGCACTAACGAAATGAGGGAAGAGATCTGTACAACCAAATCATTCATCGGCCAAGAGTATTGGCTTTCTTCATAAAGGTGAACTATTCATATTACATTCTATTTAACGTGTGATAAAATAATTTTAGTATTTTATATCTATGTTGTAGACGCATAACGGAAAAATTTAGTAGAATAAAAAAAACAGAATTTGTCGTCTAGCAATAGTAACACTTTAGTGAAAACAGAACTGCCTTTAATAATCGAGAAAGAGTTTACATGCAAAATATTCCGCTTCTTCACTATTTAAAATAAAATTCCTAATGTATTGCAACTTAGTTTAAAGGCAAATTATTTTTTTATATTGAAAAATTATTGTTTTTAATATGGTTAAAGATTGAGGAGTTATTCTTTTTAAGTACTTTTACTTTTAACCATCGCAGCGCTAAAGGCATACGTAAACTGAACTAAAGATTCATATTAACATTTTTATAAATCTAAAAAACTACAGTGTATTTGCCATGACTTTGTAAACACACCTTCCCGTGAAACCTTAAAAAGTATTTTTAATTTCCGATATATTTGGAGAAACTCCTTGTTGATACTTCCTAGTAAACATTGTTCCAGAGTTTGTAACACAATCTTAATAAAATGGTAAGTTTACAGTTTTGTTTACCGTCTCAGCGGTACAACTAGATCAAACATACCGAAATAATAAAACAAACCATAAAATTTTGTTCTTATAATAATTTATCAATTAAATGTGATCATTAAAAAGCCTAACGAAGTAACAGATTGCAATACATAATCAGCAGCAAGAACTTCTATAAACTGAAATGCTACATTTAATTTGTGTTTGATACTGACAAAGGCTACTCAATTTCGAATTTCTCCGTAACAAACCCTTTCACCAAGAATGATTGCTCATTGTTTTCCTCAAAATGTGTTTCCTCATCGGACCAAATTTGCATGTTTATTGAAACCATTATTAATTTATCTGCTTTTGTAGAATTGGGTTTGTGTTTTAACAACGCCAGACGAATATGTCGTAGATTAATTGACCTATCCTAGGGGGCTTGTGATAAAAGTCCAATAAATCACACACTTTAATGTAATCTGTGCATTTGTTTGATGCATTAATGTAACGTTTTGAATATGAATAAAATACTGTTTCCTGGGCGTATAAAAACTACACCTATCCCTTTCTTCTAGCTATTAATGAAATTTATTAACACAATTTGATTTTATGAGAAGCAAGGAAATTTATTTTACAGAAAGGTATTTTATACTTTAAGTCAAGTTCTTTGAGTGAAATTGTTGATAAGAAATTCTTCCATAGTATAAAACCTATTACTACAAAGCCGCTGTGTTGATGTATACACCTGTTCAGAATCTATTTTTTGGATAACAGAACAACTGCACTCTTTGTTACAGTGTTATACATCCTATTTTATTCATGCAAATTTTAGTAAAATATACTGTGGAAGGTATAAAAACATAGGCTTAATATGAACATTGCAGATCCTCTTAACTACTAGAACTGTACATTATAAAAAGCTTTTTTATAGCAAGTATTATAAAAAGAGTCCCTGAGCATGGTTATTAGGTGTCTCTTAACTGTCTCGAGCCTGAGATAAAAGAGCTTCGAGCTTTCGAGCTTTAAAACCAACAAAAAAAATCCTTCAATAATGAAACACTACGATTTTCACACCTTCGTAGCAATTGTATTCCAAGGCTATTGTAAGGTAACAGTCCCACTACCTAAATTTACATTCTGTATATTAATTGTGCCCGGTTCTTCGATGCTAAACCTTTTATATTTGTAAGAAATTAGAAAGACCAACTAGAGACTCTTGCAGTTATTGTAATTAATAATTGTTATTTTATACATAAAGAAGCTATGGAATTATTCATGTATTTGAAAATATTGATAAACCTTATGAACTTGAGTTTTAATAAAATATATGCAAGTCATAACTTAAAACATATTAAGAAAATTAAAAAAACTTACTACGGTTCAATAAAAATAATTGTAATTTAATAATCACTTAGTAATAAAATAAAAATAAAGCTGAAATTAAACACTATGAGTAATAAGATATATAAAACATATGCTCTAGGTGAACGGTCCAAACTGCACATTCGAAGCAACTCTTAAACTGATAATTCGTTAAAGTACAGGACTTGTATTTTTTTAATGGGTGAGGAGGAGGGTTAAAAGTTAGCTAAAGTTAGAGAAAATTGTACTAATGTTGCGACGTGTTACCTTTAAACATATGTATTTACCAACATATTCAATTAGTCTGTGTAAGTGACATATGCAGCTTCTTTCAAAATACGTTGCTTTTTGTGTTCAATAAGAGCGGTAAGAAATGTTTAAATAAGGACGACGACTATTAATTATGTTTATTATGATGTATTAATTATGTTCTTATGATATTTCTTTACGACACTGTTGAAGCTTATTGGAATCTAAACTATGACCTTGAAGGCTTAATAAGGCAATCAGGAGTTACAAATTAAAAGAGCAATTGCTTTTTTGCTAGGCATTGATCTAGTTAACTGTCTGTACTATATACTCTGGTTTTTATTTGTAGTTTTCATTGTAATCATCAATGACCAAAATGAAACGTAAAGTGTTTACTAAAGCTAATTGTTCTTAATACGAATTCTTAAAAATGTTTCATAAAACATTTACTCATTTGCAAAGTACATGAATAATATTACTAACAACATAGTATTCAATCCAGTACGTGATACAACATAATAATTAGTTAATAAACTGCGTAGTCTGGTTTTGTTGACGCATAAGACAGAATAGCCAAATAATTATGATTCGTTCACTGGATTTAGTCTGTTTGGATATTCTACGAAAATCAAACGACGGTTTTTGCCTCTAATGGCACTTTTAAAAACACCTGTAAACTGTTTTAGTTTTCTCTGGTTTTACAATTTTATTCAACTGATTTAGAAGATCAAGAAATATTAGTATTAAACAATTTTCAGAAATTTAATTAGTGGCTTTTTCATGATATATGTTCTGGATTGTCATTTATAAACTAGATTTACTTAGAATTTTGAGAATAATTAGATTTTATTATTATTATTATTACCTAGTTTATAGAAAGTATCACTGAAGAATATTATGAATTATAATAATTCCTCTCAAATTTTATTATAATTTAAATTTTAAATTTTAAATTTTTTACAATTTAAAATGTTAAAGAGTTTTAGGCAAATTCTATTGATAAGTAGGTTACTTTACAGTGCCACTAGTATAAGTTCACTTGACTTACCGAAGTGATCATAAACTATACTATGTTTACTTTTTGGCTGGAGTTGAATTCATACTGTAAGTGCTTTCTACAATATATCTTGTCCCGATGTCTTTCTTAAGAGTTGAAAACGGGAAAATGTATCTGAAAAAAGATGGTAAATACAAAGAGAGACTTAAAACTTGATATATGTATATGTGTCTCTAACTTTTCTTGTCCCAGTGTCTTATTTATTACACTGAATTTAATAAATACTTTAACATTAAATTTCATATTTGAATTTTTAAAACTAATATTAATTATTGCTCGGAAATATAGAGAGAAAATTTGAATATTGGTTTTATTATCTGTATATTTGCCAGTTTATTTTTTAATACTTAAGACAGAAAAATATAATATATACAGTGATGATTTAGTCATGTAGGTTCAAGTGTGTAGAAAATAGTAAAATCACTTCAGCGCTAATGTTAATTTCATAATCTATGTCTCTATCATAATTAGGCGTTCTAAATTACCTATAAATACAACGTAAACAGCAAACTGCCTAGATGGAGGGCTTGCACATCAAGCCCACTTGAACTTATCCCTTTAGATTTCAATTTAAACTGTATCTTAAACTAAGGTGGAAAGAACATATTCAAAATGTGGAAACGTAAAAGAACGAATTAGACCAGATCAAGGTATGGGAGGATATCAAAGTTAACTCGGATATATAATACTCATTTTTTTTTTTTTTTTTTTTTTTTTTTTTTTGTTTGGCTCAGTAAATTGGATTTAGCTTTTGTGACGGGAGATCTTAATTATTATTTTTAATTTATGACTCAAGAACTTTGTTCTTACGTACTTTTTTAATAATTGTAATTTTTAATTTATTTATTTATGGATAGCTGCCTTTGTCCCCCATACGATATATATATATATATAATATATATATATATATATATATATATATATATATATATAATACTAATGTTGATCTCAAATATCTGACATAAAACAGTTAAAAGTACTCTTTAAAACTAACGTAATCTCATACTTGTGCTACACATACTTTTGCAAGTAAATAGTGACAGAACTTTATAGTCATACTGCATAAAATATAATGATATACAAGTATGATGACAGAAGCTTTAATGTACCTTATTGCTTTTATGTCCAATATGACTTAGGTAAAAAATTATTTAAATCACTGGATTAAATGATATATTTAAATAAATACAACTACTCAGTTTTACGTCTATTAAGTTTAATGATTTTGGAAGCCCAATAAACATAAAATAGTTAATGTTCCTATTTACGCAAAACAATGTTAAGCATACAGAGAGATTGGGTATTAACAATATTTGGTATTAATCCCGCATATCGTTGTTTAGTATCAGTTAATGCGCCCACAAACATGTTTTTGCGCTCGCACTCTCACACGTGCAAATGATGTACACATGATATTTGTATACGCATCAGTTAAGAAATTTATATTTCTAAAAAAAACTCATTTTGACCAGTATTTTTTCTACGGTATATTTAACGTAAAACAAAAATTTGTATAATTTAAGTTTGAATTTTTGCTTAAACTTAATTGTCTTGTAACGCTGCTGGTTTGTATGATTCTAAAAATGTTATTATTCTATTAAAATCCCAACATTGTTAGTTTTTCTCCCATAAGTGGTTTGTTAAATTTAACATAAACAATTAATAATGCATATTTATGCCGTGCCACAACAGCACACGACGTGGGTTTGGGGTAAAATAATTAAAATAATCGAGTCAGGAGCATACTGCTTTATTCAAATGACTCAGAACAATAGCTTTACTAAAACCATTTCATTTAAAATTAGCATCAAGCAATACAGAGCACTAAAGTTATAAGATTATTTTAGACTATTTGCTAGGTACAAAATCATGAATACCCAAAAGTTAAAGAAAACCTGGAGCATTGGAAGACTTAATGTCGAGATACTTTTAGAAAAGGATGTAATTCATCGAGAATTTGGAAATTTAGGCATAATCGCAACAGTTCTTAGACTAATAGCGGGAGGGACCCTCTTACTTGGTGTGTTGTCATCAAGTCTCGGGAACGGAATGATCCACAGACTGAAAACTTAGGGTATACTGCAGGGGTCCCCACCCTGCTTGTTCTACTTAGTTGCTATTGGGTTAAGGCTGTCAAGAAAGTTCTTTTGTTACCATAAATGGTCTGTTACAGTGTTGGATGGCTATGATTGGTCCACTCATGATAGGGGTCATCGTTATACATTTAGTTTTATCTCGTTCCCGCTTCCTTGAGGAAACTTCCAACGTTTTAGTTCTCTTGGGAAAATACATTTTTACTATTTATTTTATCAAATGGATGAACCAATTTTAAATAATATTAACAACGTTTTGAGGTTTAACTTAATAATTTTATAGATAGTTTGAGATGAATTTAACTATATAGGGTGTTACAGCACTACATTTAGTTTGTCATTTAGAAATAACGGTTTCATGTGAAATAATTTTTATTATCCGCAATGACTAGATAACAAAGTATAAATAAATAAAATATGCGTGTCTATCCATGAGGTTTAACTATGCGACATTGCAAATGAAATTGAATTCAAACTTGAAACTCACTTGGAATCCCAGAGAGTGGAGCGAGGAAAGTAAGGTAACAATCTTACACACTAATTATGCTCACCGAGGTTGGTTTACACTGTACCCGAACATCGTAATTATATTGCATTCGAGGGAACACATAGCATACAGAGTTCACGCCGAGGGAGTGGATTGAGGCATGTAGACTAACAGTATCATACACTAATTATGTTCACCCACGCAGGTCTACAATGTACCTAGACGGTATAATTATACTGCAACTGAGGGGACATATAGTATCCTGGCAGCAGGTTGGAGGGTGGAGTGAGGCATGTAGACTAACAATATCACTCACTAATTATGCTCTGCCGGCAGGTTTACACTGTATCCGGACGGTATAATTATGCTGCAACTGAGGTAACATATAGTATCCTGGCAGTAGTTTGGAGGGTGGAGTGAGGCAAGAGACTAACAATATCACTCACTAATTATGCTCTGCCGGCAGGTTTACACTGTACCCGAACGGTATAATTATGCTGCAACTGAGGGAACATACATGTTATAGTATCCTGGGCAGCAGGTTGGAGGGTGGAGTGAGGCATGTAGACTAACAATATGACACACAATTATGCTCACCCAGGCAGGTCTACACTGTACCCGGACAGTATAATTTTACTGTAACTGAGGGAGCATATAGTATCCTGGTAGCACGTTGGAGGGAGGAGTGAGGCAAGAGACTAACAATATCACTCACTAATTATGCACTGCCGGCAGTTTACACTGCGTCCGGACAGTGTAATTATAGTACAACTAACGTGTCAATATAGGTATCTGAAATTTACAGTGCACTTGGCTGGATATTATTAAATGTTGTGGATAACAGCGTAGAGTAAGTTTTAGTTATTCTTTAAATCTTAATGAGTTACTTGGGATTCAAGATTCAATATTGTTACTTATCGTAAAAATGCATCTAAATGACGTGCGCAGTTGGTGTTCAGTAAAGTTGTAGGTGAATCACCCCCCCCCCCCCCCACCCCCCCCCCCCCCCACCCCCCCCCCCCCCCACCCCCCCCCCCCCCCACCCCCCCCCCCCCCCACCCCCCCCCCCCCCCACATACCTGGAATGTTAAAACGTAGTATTTTGGAGGTTATATTTTGGTCAAACATAAAATGGTTCAAAGTAATGAGCTGAATTTGTCATTAGTTATTAGATTTGTTAATGTTGGCTTCCACGTTTTGAAATATGGTCAGTATCAGTATTACAGACAAATGTCAACTATAAGTTAATAATAAAACCTGTTATCAACTAGCTACTTCATTTAGCTAATATTTAACACTAAAAATCCTTAAGATTGTTTATTATATGTTCAGTTTATAATGACAGGCATTGCATAGGTCCATATATGAAAACAGTTATCGTTTAAAAAAAGCTACATTGTTTATTAAGGTATAAAATTAGATATTCAGAAATACATTTTTTTAAGGAACCATTGTGATTACACATATTTTCAATTTTAATTTGAAAATGGAGAGTATAAATTGCAGTGAAAAAGTAAATTTAAATTTTACTGCTTCGCCCTTAGTCCCATAAGGAAGTGGTGGTCTTTAAGCAAGTATCGAATAGGTAAGGAAATATTAGGACCGGAATGACACAGGCAACACTTTGTTTCCATTTGCCTAATGAGCTTAACAGCCACTTACCCGTGGCCTCTGACTCGATGTTGTGAGAGTGAGTATGGGTTTCTTGGGTTAAATTACAGGGTATCCCCTCTTGAGTATTGCGCTTTAAATTAGAGTAACATCGTAAAATTTTATATAATTTACATTTGGAACCTACTTTTTATGGTTGATATATTGTTATTAAGGTTTAATTAAATTCACGATAATTATTGAAAAAAATGTTGTTATAAAACAATACTTATACAGGACAGTTGATTATGTTAATAATGACCTCATAACTAATAATGTATCTTTTGTTTTGATGCAACTTTAGGAACAAAAATAAGATTTTTCGCAGCTTTAGAGATAAGTTATTTATCTAAACTTATTCAATATGCATGGCGCTTTATGTTGAAAGGGAACCCTAACTTTTTGTAAACATTTTCGTACAATCGGTCCAGTAGCTTTTACGTTATTGCTGTACAGATACACCTTAAGAGTTGTATAAAATAGTATAGATAATTTATTCCAAAAAAAAAAAAAAATAATGAGCTTAATTTTTAAGTCCAAGAATTCCTTTTTTCAGCTTCCAAACGAACTCTCCGGAGCATCAACAGTCTGCGAAGTATTACTCTGTTTCATTTATTTACAGGAAAAAGTTTAAAACTTTAGTATGGAGGATAGAATTTTTTATGTTTTATTAACTATTTGCATATGTTTTTGAAAGCCTATAGTTCGTTTCTTGAGAATGACTTGAAAATACATAGACAAACAGTCAATCAAATGGAAAAACTTTTTTATTTTACAAGTAGACAACAGTGAAATTGCAGTTATTTTTGTTTACGTAAAACATAATTACCGAGCAAATTCTATTCAAGCAAATAAGTATGATACAAGTTTTAATATTATATTATAAATGTTTTAATCATGAATTGAAAATTAAGGAATATCAGTAAATGTTTTACATTATAAAAGTTAGAATTAGTTGCTATTAGAATTAGATATTTCTGTTTATAATATTGATTACCAAAGCATTTTAGCTACATATATTAGAGAGGTAATGGTCAATATCATACTTTTAATTATGTATGCTTCAAACTGCCATGATAAACAATTAGCTATCCAAAGGTGTAATGAAACAATGGCAGTATCTTTGTGGATAATGTACAATGTAATAATTAGGAAAGATCAACAAGGTTTTGTTGGGAGGCTCGTGAGATTAACGAGGTTTTGTTTAGAATTTGCATCGGACCGGCGAGGATCTCCATTTGGAATATGACTGAAAGTGTATTTCTGTCACCCAAGTACAATAAAGTTTTACTAGTACATTATAAAAAAACCACTTGAACATAAGATCAAGTATATATATATATATATATAATATATATATATATATATATATATATATATATATATTATAATTTTATTAAACCCTATGTACAGTTAGAATTCAAATTAAAATAGTACGAATGTGGATTAATCTCTTATTTGTTGCAGCAGGTAATTAAATACTTTTTGCAGGTATATGTTATACTGGAAAGAAAAGTGATTTAAGGTTAAATGAAATGCTTAAAGGAAGTAGCAGTAAATTATAATGTTTATTTCCAGTATATCTTTGGTTTAATAAAGAACGATTTTACCGGCATTAAATTCATTCCAGGAAATGTTAAACATTAAGAAATATCAAGATCACTGTATAACGCTCTTGAATCCTTGTTTTATCCTGTAGCTCGACGACCCTATAAACCTGTAACAAGGTGTTTTTATTACGTCGTTAGTAGGTTGTCATTGTCTCGCATAGCTCGTTTCTAACTTCGTTACGACTAAATGAAATGGGCGTTTTTACGTGCTGTTACACTGTATGATGTGTCAAATATATTTTCATATATCATATTCACTTGTTTGCTCACTTTAGAAAGTTATCAGTTACATTAAACTTTGTCTACTTCAGTGTTGAATAATCCATATTAAGTCATAGAGAATGTAAATTTTCATATTACTCTTTTTAATTCGTTACTCCTGAATAGAAGATACAGAAATTGTGATCAGATTTACTAACTTACCATGCTTCAGGTGTAACATAATGTTAAAGCTATTATTATTACAGTAGTCCCTCTATAGTCCGGCCCTGCTCCAGAACGGTCCCTCAGTAATCCGGTCAGTAGACAAATACAGTGTGGGTATGCCTGTGTCGTCGTCATTGAAGTCACTGTGTGTAAATGTGTGTGAGAGAGAGAGGGGAAATAGCTAACTCTCATCGTAGCCTTGAATTTGCGATTCCAACTCATAATAACAGTATATGTAAAAGCATTGTGTTCCCATTCCTGAATAGTGTACATGGAATAGTGGAAGATTGTGAGATATTTGGAGAAATACATTCTATTATTTAATTTAAACCACGTTTTAGAATGAAATCCAGTAATACGGCTTTTTTTAATATTCCGAAATATCTGGTACGTATTTTCTCATATAATTGAGGGACTAATATAATTTAAAATTAAACATCTATAGGGTTACATTGTGAACTCCATATACAACAATTGTGACGATTAACAACACAAATTGTGTAAAATGTAGATTTGTCATCGCTTGTTTTTTTGTATGAAAGTTAAATGTTTTTTTGAAGCAACTTACGTATAAGGAAACTGGTTTTATCCGGCGACGAATTCCTTCATCAACTGGTTAATTTTGAAGTCGATACGTAACCTGGAACTGGCGTTGGAAACTAACAACCGATTTAGCTTCTTGTGTATAGCTATTTATCACTTAACCGCTTATTATGTATAGCTGTTCAGAAACAAAGGTTTTAGCACTTATCAGTTTAAATTCAAAAGAAACCTTCAGTACATGATAGTCTAGTATAAACAAGTGTATTTATTTAGTTCGCATTCGTCAGTTGTATTCATTGAAACATGACATAATTATAAAATAACTGGGTTCGACTGTGTTGAGAACTTTTTAGCTGAAAGTATAAATTCCCATAGGTTACGTCAAGCAAATTACAAAATTCGCGTGTGATAATTATAAAGTGCAAACCCCAATCCAACAACAGAAGATAACTTAATAAGGGTTTCAATAAACATGCAAATTTAGTCCATCGAGGAAACTAATTTTGAGTAAAGCAATGAGTAATCTACCGTGGTGAAACGGTTATTGTTACTAAGTAGTGTTTTATTTAATTATAGCTTACATCTCACAACTGTTTCACGGTTTAAACAACTAGTTAATAACGTAATATAATATAAGTAGTGAAGTTTGAGTTGCACACACAACACTTAATTTTACTAATATATATATATAATTTCTATTTAAAAAACTGTAGACGCAACCCATTGTTATATTACGCAAGCTATATTAAATATATATTCTGTGCTGTTTTATGTTATCACTTGTAATATTCAGAAACATATTTTACGAATAAGTTCTTTTTTAGCAGATAGAAATAAAATGAACTTAGGCGTTTCTGTCAGACCATTCAAAGACAATCGAGGTTTTATGGTGGTATCCTCTCATACACAACTACAAAGACAACTAGTTAACTTAAAAGTTAATTTGGTGGTTCTGTATCATAACCCCTCCTCTTACGTCTATAGAGGACAGGTGGTCTGAGACCACATTTTATAAGAGAGCTAGGATTATTTATTATATTTTGTGAGCACTTCTTTCAGAAAAGTAAAACTGGAGGCGTATGAGCCTGCAAGCTAATATTTGCTTACAATTGTATTAATATAATTTTATTTTATTAATGTAAGCCTCACTCAACTTAGCACATTTAATACAAAATAAATATTTCTTTAATCATTATACTTTATTATACTGGTATGATCATTTACTCAAATATTTTTTTTTATTTATTTCAGCCGAATTTTCAATGCTCTGAAAGTCTCTAAAAGTATAAAAGGGAGAGTGGAAAATCATTGAAACTAATTTAATTTATTGCTTAAAAATTTCATTTTTTTTTGTTTACTGTGGTGTGATAGAAGGCTTGATTTCAACTGTATGCTGTGAAAAACATTGCTTCCTCCACAACAAAAACGTACCTCTTTGTTTTTCTTCATGCTACAATAAAAATATCATACAAAATGCCGAGAAAGCTTGGCAGTGTAGAAAAACTTATATTGAAAATATTCATAGCTTTACCTTTAAAGCGTTAAATGAGAATTTATAATAAATGAAGCATTTTAAATTAACAACTGGCGCAATCTGAAATTAGATAATTACTTTGACTTTGATATCAGTATCAAACTACTCACTAAGCTATCTAAACTATGTATCTAAAATTGGAACGTAATAAAATAAAATATCAGCCTTTAATGAACTTCAGCTGAAAGTAAGAAACAGCTCTAAGTGTAAATTTAAATTTGCATTATGAACCGTAAGTATTGAAATTTTTTTCGAAATCGAAAATCATCTGGAATACTTTTACAACCATGTTCATTATATATACTTTCCAGGGAATTCAACGTGAATTGTAAAAAGGATTAACCAAACTGGCTAAGCTATGCTCGATACTGGCGCTTAGCAACACATCCGACTATTTGTGTTTGCTCATTAGAAGATATAGTTATACAAGTTATAAGTTTTAAGTCAAGTATCATGTAAAACATCTATGTCCTTAAATTTCTGACATGACAGTAAGTATGTTGTTATAAAGTAGGATTAAAATATTGTTATTTAATTTTTTTTTTAATTAATAAATATTTGGTTGATTTAGACGGATATTTATCAATACTCGTTTTCTGTTGTTAGTTTTACACTTGATAAGTTTAGAAGTTATTGAATTGTAAAAGTATTTAAATAGTTTAAACCCAAATATAAACAGATTTTATTAATTATGCTTTATTATGTTATTACTCAAAACCATATCATTCATATTGCAGTGCTTCTACATTACTAATAATAATTTCTAATTATGTTATTTTAATTTATTCAAATGCTCTAAGCTGTCCTTAAATAACAGAGTGACAGTCTGTTACGCAATTAGACTTTTCGTTTGTGAATATCCAGTGGATTCACGAACTGCATATTCATTAGATCTTTGTTATGCCAAATTTGCTATTCTATGAGGCGTGTTTGTGGAAATAGAGGTGTCTAGTTGATAGCTAGTAACGTTGTATTTATTACCTTACCTTTTTATAAAATGTAGTTGCATTCTACATTTTATAAAAAACCAATTTATTTTCTTACGTCGTATTTTCCGATAGCGAAATTTTATTTCTTTAAAACATTTCTTATAATTCTTTTTATATTAAAAGAATTGGACGTTGAATTACTTAACTTAAAATTAAGATAAAATACCTGCACTTATGATTCATACTTCCGTAGAGGGCAAAACCTGTTATATACATTAACACATATTACAATAGTTACGTATTTACATTCAGTAGTAATATCGGCTGATGCGGTGTACTTATCAATATTCAACTATGAGAAAGTAGGCAAGAGTGACAGGATATCAGGTCTGAATTGTAGTGAATTGACAGAATTGTAATGAATCACTAACGTAACGATCAGTGGTCTGGACAGTCTCGCGTTTAAGATATGTACAAGAATCACCACAACAATTATTTTTTAGGTTACCAAAAAAAGTTCACAAAACGGTTATATTTCATTTTATTCGTGGAAAAGTTGAGTTTTCAATAAAAACGATCACTT
Organism: Homalodisca vitripennis; assembly: GCF_021130785.1. Classification (NCBI taxonomy): domain Eukaryota; kingdom Metazoa; phylum Arthropoda; class Insecta; order Hemiptera; family Cicadellidae; genus Homalodisca; species Homalodisca vitripennis. The sequence goes on from NC_060212.1 coordinate 21,915,782, forward strand.
GATCCAGTAAACTTCTTCTTCTACTCAGCTTAAGCACATTGTGCCAGTGACAAAGATGAATATCAGCCAAGTTATTCTCGTACTAACTGCAGTTAACCATCATTGTGCTAATACTTCGGATGGTGTGTCTATACCTATACACTAATATAACTGTGTAAATGTATAGAAAGCTAATAAAAGTTTATATAAAACTGGTATGTATTTGATAATTTAAATAAATTCAACCCTAATTGTATCGGAGTAATAATTTTAAAAATTGTATAAACCATGACATGCTGTTATAATATTCCTTTTAAAATAACCGTTTAAAAAAACTATAGTAGCTTTACGTTACGAAATAAGAATATTTGTTCATTACAAACTATTTATAAGTGCTTGGAGTACTTGTGGAGCCATTCCGGACCTTATATTGTCTTTTCTATTCATGAGTTACAAACCAAACACTCCATTCTGAGTACAGTTTAAACACCTCATAATTCATTCCGATATCTTAAAAATATACTACCAAAAATACTTTAACGAAACTCTTTACTTGTTCTAGTTACTTAATTACTATTGTCCCTGTTTAATATAATAATTTTCTACACTACATTTAATATGATGTAATATTATTTTGTCATTACTGTATATAGTTTTATTTGTATTCAATAAGCTGGGGAACTCCAAACCTCTTTGATTTAGGACGAAGTAAACGAATGATTTTAGAGACAGTCGCCCCATGAACATTTAAACTATTTTCTTGAAACACAATATGGTAAGTTTTGTAAACTGTACTAATTTTAAAATGTAGAAAGTTATACTGAACCAACACCGTAGATTCTTAAAGAAACTTTATAGAGTTTTAAGCAAAATACACTAAAACCAGCAAAGTGACTTGAAAATCCCTCCATTAATTTCATAATGGTAACATCTACGTGACATGGTGGAAAGACACAGGTTAAATACCATACTTCTTGTAATCTTCAAAGTGCGCCTACAATGTTCTTTCCTAAAAAACTATTTATTATGTTCTAATAACTTCCACTTATTAGAAAAAATTGTTTACAATGGACGTTTGTCTTTGAAGATTCATGTTACAAAATTGAGTTGTTAGGTCTATTGCAAAAGCAAACCTCCTAAACAAATGATAATATAATACCTCCTAATTGCTTTCCATGGATAAACAACAACCGATTTCTATTATTTTTATAGCAACTATTACACCTTATTTAAAAATATTACTAATCGTGTCAAATCGAGCACATTGGCTGATTCATGTGAAGTAAAAAATCCGTCTCTCAAATTTCCTAAGGACGTCTTGTTATTCACTGTCTAATTTCATGAAGTGCCTTTACAATGAACACGGAAATTGATTATAGAGGTGAATTAATTAGATAATTGCTAGTTCTTGAGACATAAGTAATCAAGTCATATTTCTACCATATATTTATAGCGTAAATTGATTTGGAAACTTTGTAAGTGAATTACAATTTTCTGGTTTTGAGGACATAAGTAATCAATGGCGCTTTAAGTGCACGTTTTTACCATCTATTGAGCTCCCAATTGATTTGGAGATATTCTAAGTAAGTTGAATTCTTGCTGGTTTTGGGGTTTGCGGCCATAGGTAGTCAATGGTTTTTACAAATCGCCAATAAAGCCTAAACATGCCATTATTAAATAATACGTAACTTATACATCAACTTGCTAAACAAGCAGCTTCGTTTTAATGTTTAATTTGTAAGAATAAAACTTGGATATTTTACACGTTTTTTAAATGATTTATATTTTACTGTTCAGGAATTATCTATTATTTGAGCATATATCTTTGAATATTATATTATATCACCTTGTATATATTTTCTTTATAAACACAAAGTAGTTGACACTTGTACCGAATGACGATAATACATGGGGGTGGTAACTTCTGAGGTCGTAGTAATAAATACTCGAATTGAAAAGTTTTATTTATAAGTTCAATTTAATTTATGAAACTTACAGGCACCACTTTTAGTTGGTAAATTAAATGTATGATTTGCCACGTTGCTGCCAATTAGAGAATAAGAACTAAAAATGTATATCTGATAGGTGGGCCTAAAAATATCCAATGTTCTATGGAATTATGCCTACGATATTTTACTTTATAAAACTTTAAGATTTTACTCACAACCCGGGCGTCGGCATCTTGGCACGACACATTGAATCTGTAGTCTAAGAAGGGTTATTTCTAATCGGTGATTACTAGAAGAGGAGTAGAAGTTATGACAGTGGTAGCCATCTACTTAAATAATACGTGAGCTCGCCTAAAACAAATTTGCGACGGTATTAGCCATTTTAATGAGACAAAAAAACTTATGACGACAACGTGCTCGTCAGAAAGACGACGCCGCAAGTTGTATCCTATTCAATCAAGCAAATAAAATATCTTCAAGGGTAAGTTACTTTACTATTTACAACTTTACTTTACGTTACATTCATTTTTATATGTTTGGCATCAAAGGGCTAATTTAATAATACGAAAATATAAATTTTACTTACGGACATAGCGCGCGAGGTGAAATCGGTCACGTAGTTAGGCTGCTACGAAGGGTTACAATAAAATATTCATACGCGTGCCAATTAGGTAGTTAGTCCGTCGATAATTTAGAAGAATTTATCTGGAACATATAATAATATTAAGTTGTACTGGCTAACTAGGTTGTGAAATGTTGCATTATATACAATGGAACTAACTAACGGTACACACTCAACTTATCATCAAAATTCCTCTCTTTGAGGTCTAAGGACTGAAATAATTATCACAAACACAAAAAACTTTACTCTGAAAACTGCATAAGCAGCGTTTATTCACTGTCAAAACAGCATAGAAAACGATACTGAATTCTGAGAAACAGACATACAGTCAGCCAGAGAGAAATTTGTTCGGGTCCACGAATTATAGACTTTGCTACAGCTCAGCCAATATTACTAATTCATAAAGGTATTCAATTTTTAAATTTTGAAGCATGCAGTTTCTGGAAATTGCAAATAGATTTTTTCGTAACTGCCTTTAGCATTTGTTATAAATGGTACATTAACAAATGCCCTTGCACACGTTGTCCGTGATGAGAAAAACCTACTCTACGTAAATACACGAGCTTTAAGACACAAAAATGGAATATCTTATAATAATAAATATTAGGTAATAAAAATATTTATTACAGCTATAACTATTATTTATGCTAATATTAGTAGCATGTCTACAAAACTGGTTTAGTGCATTCTTAAATTTATCACATGAAAATTAAGTTAACGTTTAAATCATAAAGAACAGTTTTCCCATTTGAAATCGTTTATTATTCTGAGAACCCCTCGCTTAATGACTGTAATATATTGTTTGTAAACATTGCCGGCAAGAACCATACTGGTTCGCGGGGTTTCTGCTGAGTTATAGTGATAATTAGCAAGTCATTTAGCGTCTGGAATATAACGGCTTAGCCTTTTATTTCCATTTTTCTTTTCAATGTCAACCACATCCGCTCCTATTTTTGTAACATTGTATTTATGGTTCTACATTTGTACTTATTATCTGCAAAGCAATGAACATTAATTGCGAATACATTGTTTGCTTTAATGGGTATATCTAATAAATAATTCATCTTGATTTTATTTTTGGACGTGTTATTTCTCGTATAGATTTTACATGAATAATGAAGCATTTCCTTAACACAATTACGGAGGCGAAACTAAGACTACGTTGCCGTAATTTATTGAAATATATAGTCTAGATCCTGTTATATATGTCTTTTGGATTGCTGTGTACCTTCTTCATTACAATAAATACAGTAGTGTTTCATGAACATAGAACATGTTTGGTTCTTTCAATGGAATGAACATATAAAGAAGGTTTTAATATGGAGCCATGAATATTTCATAATGTACTATTATAAAGGTATTGAAATCTTTATAAGTGACATTTTTGTCAGCGATGAATAATGATAATAATTTATTGTTTTTTAACATGTACGTGTTAAAGCAATTATCACGAGAAGAAATAGTATACACATTTGCATTCATATTCATATGTGACACACTCCATGCCATGTGAGAAAATTGGAAACTTAACATTGGTACACACCCTGTCACATCGAGGCAAATATCCTGAAGAGAAAATGACAGAAAGGCGGCAATTCTTATTGACTGTAAAGATAATTTCTTCGGTCACAATGCTTGGCTGTCCACATAGTTTGACATTATACACATTAGTTCTGCCATTTGTAAACCTAATGAACACTGACGAATTTTACATTCAGTAATCACATCGCTACGATAAACATCTCAGGTTCTTTGCTAAAAAAACCCGTATTACCGACCAAACTTCACAACTCACGGGTTTTTAATTACGTCCCAAATTTGAAACTCATATTGTAAAACAACAATTAGTGACAAAAATCACTAAATAGAATGACTGGATAGCCCTCGTTTGACGTTTTGAACTCACATTTTTCTTCTTCATCTTTAACTTATTTCTTTACTTCAGTATTCCTTTGAAATCATCGGCAAAATACTTAAAACAAAGAACATTTGAACGTCCAATGCCGAGTCGATTTTCCTTGCAAAAGACAACGCCAGTGACTCACCCATCGAAATTGTGTTGTAAAATATGTGAATAGGCTATAACGTTTTTAGTTGATATGTTTCATCATAACCCTGAGAAGGCTTAAAATGGTTTTTATTCTTCGAAAGTGGTCTATTACAGAGATAACCACAAAAATATCCAGGTACGTTTCAAAAGTATACTACAACGTACAAGCCCAATTACATCTTCTCATCGTGCTAGATATTAACGGTAATTTGATTGTTTCAGGGCATATCACCTTCAGATATTTACAGACATTCTCTTATCTATATATATATATAAATGAATGTTTGTGTGTTTGTCCTTTATAGAATCGTAAACTATTTGACCGATCATTATGAAAATGTGTATGTATATGTATTTTTCGACGGAGAAAGGTTTATTCACTATGCCTATTGATGTATCTCGCCACCAGACGGTACTGCATATGTTAAAAGTTTTTAAAGCGCCTGCACACTATAAACTGTGATTATGAGATAGTTACGTAAATTAAATAGCGAAAAAATATTTGAAGGCGTTAAGCTTTTATGTATATTTGTCTTCAAAATACATTTCTGGTTGAACTTAAAGCTTTATTGTTACACCACTTTATACTATAGTACATACATGTACGTAGACAATTACTATAATCATACACTTTTGACAGATTTTCTTGATCGTGGCAACAATACTCTACATCGTCGTTGGAAATATAATTCACTTGAACCAGAAGTGCACATACACGGGCAAAGCTTACGAAAAGCGTGCGTAGCCGCAGGACACAGCTAGTGTAGTATAAAAATATGGGAACTGCAAGAAGACTACAAGAATCGTGTTAGCTTCGGTGTCAGTCAAAAAGTCAGTTATTTGTCGAACGTGTGCAAGTTAGATCCTTTGTAATAGGTTAGTATATTGGGAAAATCATTATTTTGTACTTCCGTAGCTATCACTTTAATGATAATTAATGTTTTTAAACCGATTTAACTAACTATTCTGTACGCAATAACAATAGCAAGGAAAACTCCCAGGCATTCCCTGCCGGGGTTTTCTGCAGAGTTTATGTTTAAAATATTACGATATATTTATCTAATACATTTTAGTTCAACTGCGTCTCGCGCACTCATTCGTTGCCTAAATCCAGTACGCCAACAGAGGCCCTGGCAAGCCAAGACTTGGCGCTTCTCCCACTTGTATACGAGGCTTCATTTGAACAAGATCCAGGTTTAAAGCCATTACGACTGCAAGGAATTGATTCGGCATGTTTCATATTGGTTATTCGCATATATCTAAAGAGTGTAGCTATTTATATGAAAGAACCAGGCTATTTTACCCCCAAATAAATAAAGCAAACCTATTTAAATAAATTAACTTAGACTATACTTCATAATAGTAATTTTCATCCCTATAAGGAAAAGTAGTTTTTTTTTGGGAGAGAAATCGTAATTTACGAACGAGGCAAACCCAGATTCAGATTATATACAGAGTGATTAAAAAGTATCAAAAGAGGGTAATAAATGTGAAAAATTTTACTCATGTTGTAACCCTTGGTAGCTAGTAAGATTAACGCTAACTGATTTCTCATATATAAAATAAAAAAAGGTTAAGGGAGAGGTGCTTACTTTTCAACATTATACGTTTGGGGCTGCCATTTCATGTAGGGTGGTCCGATTTCAATTTTTTAGTTTATTTCCTATTGAACAACTAAGAGCTTTTCAAATGATATGTTAGAAGACAAGTGCCATTTGAAAGTTTTATCTGAAGTGCCCACCACCCCTTCCTGTGAGGGTGTGAGGGTTAAAAGTTTAAAAGCAAACAGATTGTACGTATCTAAAAGAACAAAAATGTTAAGAGAAGGTACAAATTATTTTCAAGCATATATATATATATATATATATATATATATATATATATATATATATATATATATATATATATATTACTTCTGCTAACTGCATTCAGTCAAAATATGCGCTTTGAACTTTTAACATCAATGACATAAATAAAAATAACTCTTTTAGGTCTGAAATTTAAAGCTGTAAATTGGAGTGTTACATTAAGGCAGTATTATACAATCTGTTTTAAAATAAAATAAAATTTACAAGTTATTTTCTTATACTATGTGGCATATTTGTCTACGAACTTCACTGATATGGTAACATATCAAACACAATACAAGGCAAAAGTGAATAAAAATATCTCAGTAGTAATATTCTACAGAAAGTTGATAACTCCAGTGAGAATGTCTAATTTATTTGACCCGTTCTACTTCTGAAAAGAGACTTGCTGAAAAGTTCACTAAACGGTAATATTTCATTTTATTCCAGGAAAGTTGATTTTTCAATAAAAACGAGTATTTGATCGACTATAACTTCTTGAATTCGACTCAAACACATTCTGTCAATGACAAAGATGAATTTATACGTACAGCCAACTTTCTTTGTATTCATATTTTGAGAAATGTGTCTATATTTTTGAATTACATCTACTCTAATATAATGGTGTAGATGTATTGAATTTTAATTTAAGTTTATATAACACCTTAATATATTTAAAATTTAAAATATATTGTAGCCTAATTGAATCGACAACATTTTAAAAATCTGTATATAATTTTACATGCTGTAATAATATTCCTTCTAATAAGTTATAAATATTCGATTTGAAAATAAGTCAAACCTAACAGTTTTATATATATATATATATATATATATATATATAATATATATATATATATATATATATATATCTAGCTTGTTTTTACCATTTATTCACGATATTATTATTTATTTCTTTGTGTCATTGAAAACATGTTACAAATAAATTAAATAGTTGAAATTTGTTTATGTATTACGGTTATAAATAACAATTATTTCATGTATAATTTTAGAAATAAATAAATGCCTTAAAAATTATATATGTTTAGATTTTCTGTTTTTAGGCGAAATAATAACAAATTTAGTGGATTCTAAAAAACCGTTTATTAAAACAACCTTTAAAGTTTAAAAGAAATTCTCCAATGAACGTCCTAGTTGTTGATTAATAAGAAAAGTGTACGAACGCCATATCTACATATTTAAGAAACCAGGTCATAAATTTAGTCTGTTGATTGTGCACAATCTTACAAGATCATACGAAATAATGATGTTTCGTTATTGTAGAGAAAAAGTTGCAGTTAAAATATATCATATTTACTTACATAAATATCTGTCACGATACAATGTTTCCAGTAAATTATTTGAGTACAGCAATTCAGAATATTGTGTGAGTTTTAAACACGTGTTGTAAATTTTCTTACTTGGTAACTTTCTAGCTTGCCTCTTGATAGTAATTGCTATCAAGAGGTAATATCACTCGGATCAGAATTCCAAGAAACATTGAAGGTAAACCGATCCACAGGCCCCTGAGAAGAGACAGTTAAGTCTGTTAGACAAATGTAAACAAAGTGCTTGTGGCGCGATTCCGGACCTTATATTGTCTTTTCTATTCATGAGTTACAAACCAAACACTCCATTCTGAGTTCATTTCAAACCACCATTCATTCCTATATCTTTAAAATATACAACTAGAAAAACTTTAATTTCGCTCCTTACTCTAGTTGTTGTGTAATTACTAAAAATTTTATTTGTAGTGTTAAATATTGTTCTTGTTTAATATAATAGTTTTTTATACTGCACTGTAATATATTATATTATCCTGTTATAATCATAGCCTCTATGTTTACCTTTACTCACAGGAATGTTCAAAAGTATAAAATAATGTAATTTGCGGTTTAGAGTTTTCTTTCGGCAAAATACAAAATATTCATAAATAAAACTTCAAAATATAGTGTCAAATTGTAATTATTATTTTAATACACGTTATAGGCTAACTAAAAAATTTGAAATATATGACATTTTATGTAAGAACATTTCCAAAAGTATGTATATTTTCAATAAAATCCATTTAGCTTGTACGGTTTATCCGCAACAATTATTAAGATAAGGGCGGCTTGTGCCATTTGCCAAGTTCTCTCCCTTTCCCTCTATTTTTTTGACCACAATGGAGAGTAGCAACATCGTGCTCCATGATCACTTTAGTGGGTTCAACAAAAATATAATAATAAAATAGCTTGAGGCTTTCAATGCATTCGCTTCCCCTATTAACTCTTAGACTATTAGACGCTCCTCTTAAGGAAGATTTGGATATGTTTTAGTCAAAATAATTAAATAGAAGATACTAATAATATGGATCGTTTTTTAAAGAAACGATTTAGGACACTTTTCTCTTGTCATTGTTCAGGAATTGCATTATTGGCCAATTATGTCAGCTAAGATATTTAACCATTACGACCTTCTAAAACGGACTTCACGCTAAAAACAGCAGATGAACCAAGGTAAACAATCAGGCTGAAGGCCTTCATGATTTTATCTTAATAATTTGGTCATTAAATGTATATTAATTATTGGCTGAGCATTAGTGAAGTCTATCAATCGGGATCGGGTGAAAGTGTAATGAAACAGATTTAACCTTATATATATATATATATTATATATATAATTTCAATAAACATTGAATCACAAAAAGTACTTGCTCCGCCGGGAGTCGAACCCGGATCTCTCACTTGCCGGGTGAATGTGCTACCATTACACCACAGAAGCGCTCACTTTTTCCGATTCAATTATTTTGTATTTGGCCGTATCTGTCACATATGGGTTTAAATGTATATATATATATATATATATATATATATATATATATATATATAATATATATCAGTCTGTTTATTTGTCTCTCTGATTGCACGATACCACATAAACTAACTGAACTCTATAATGTAAATTTTGCAAAATGTTTTAATTTTGTAATGAAACCGCACATGTCCGTTCGCACACCCAACATAGACAATTAAGAAGTGAGCCCCCATGGTGGAGAACGGGATGGCGGATCAGAATTAAACCTAGAAAAAAGCACCGTGGATAGCGTGCTCAGATTCATTTACAAATCTTACTTTAGATATTCACCACCAACACAGAGTATAAAAAAACTTCTTTAATTAAGATAAGAACCTCTCTTTTGAAATAACAAAATTGGCCAGACAATACAAAAAAATAATTACTACAGTTAACCCAAAATTGTCGTGTAAGTCTCAGGTGCACCTGGATGAAAAAAAAATGGAACAGCCATAATTTAAAACAATAACTGCCAATTCCACCTGGTATCCTTCAGATAAGGGCGGCCTAATGAAAATTAAGAAAAAAGACTAACTAGGACACTAAACTTAACAACTAAATAACAAAATATAAACTATAATAAATCGCAACAATAACCAATAAATACATTTAAAAAATAAATAAATAACTAATTCCAGGGTATCACATATTTTGACTAGTGGTGTTTAGCTCATCATGGAGGCCAGCTTTCCAGCAGAGCAGGAAAACCCTGGAAACTGTCTGCGACCACCCATGATGAGAAAGCAGCAGGAGGCAAGAGCTCCTCTCCTGGACCTCGTCAGTGTGAAACAACAACTTAATCCAGCATGTTAGTGGTAAAATAAAAAAATAAAAAATTAACAAATATAATTTAAATAACTTAAAAAAAATGCAAAATTGTATTACACGTTTCCACTAACATGTAAGAATTTAGAAGTTCCTTGCCACTCTGAAGAGGATGTGCAGAGCGCTCTCAAACAGCACAGTCAGTGCCTTCTGCAAGCCTCAACGAACAACACTTACATATACTATATAAATACACAACATGAGCCGGGGAGAACTGGGCTCAAGTCTTAGAACCGGCTCAGTAATAATGAACGTAGAGCTTGATACATTTTTAAACAGCCAAGAGTTGATTCATGTGTCATCTCAGCACTGAAATCTAACTCATGTAGCCTACTGAAATGAGTTATAGACTTGATGTTCCATGCAACCTCGGTGAACCCTGTTACACGACGCAATTTTAGTTGCCTACTGCTACCTAGTTATATAAGATAAATTGGATAGTATTAACACAAAGAAAGTTGACTCTATGAATACATTCATCTTTGTCATTGGCAGAATGTGTTTGAGTCAAGTACAAGAAGAAGTTATAGTCGATCAAGTGCTCGTTTTTATCGAAAACTCAACTTTCCTGGAATAAAATGAAATATTACCGTTTTGTGAACTTTTCAACAAGTCACTTTTCAGAAGTAGAACGGGTGAAATAAATTAGACATTCTCACTTGAGTTAACAAATTTCTGTAAAATAATATTACTGAGATATTTTTATTCACATTTGCCGTGTCACGTATTTGATATGTTGCCATAGTAGCCAAGTGGAACGTTAACACATATGTTACATACTCATAAGCAAATTACTTATACATTTTATTCGATATCAATACAGCTTTTATAATACTCCCTTAACGTAATACTCCAATGTACACAGTCAGTAATACTGGGAAAGAATAATAAAAATATCAATTTACGTTAACGTTTACCTACTGAATAATAACCAAGATACTATCAAGTTAGGTTGATATAATAATATCTGGAATAATTGTTTCAATGTATATATTTCACAAGAAGGTTTTTGAAATTGAGGATCTTTCACCGACATTCATTATGTATCTGAAGTTCTGAGCTTCTATGCTATGATTTGCACCCTGTTTCTTACTTATTGCGAATAATTTAGTGCGAACATATACTATAATACCCAAATATTTGAGGTTTTCCAGCCTACTCAATATTTTATTGAATTTTACGGGGTGTGTGACAGTTTGTCTAGTAAATGCCGGAAGAGAAGGAACGAAGTGGACAGTGTTGGTGACAAACTCACAGTGGACAGCTCGTAAATCTAACACCCTCCCAATAAGCCGCACATTAGCTACCCTTCCTGGTAGGGTGGGAATCGAGACAAAGCCATTAAATAGTTCCTTTTTAAGATCCTACTGAGTGGGTTAGTCTACATCTTATTGCGTTCATTTAACATTATTATAACTAACAGTAACAAGTATATTTCTTCAGTTACCATAGCAACCGCATGGCTTTAAAAATATGTTTACTTTTTAACGGCACCAATTAAAACATCAAAATTCTTAATTTATTCATTGCAGGTTGGAGAAAAAAATAAGAGTTTTGAACCTAAAAAATTTATAAATTGATTCATAATTGGTTGAAAATTAACCATGGAACTAAAGTTCGAAACCTTTTAAAAGCTCTAAACTTATCTATTTTTGGTTAGTAATAACAAGGAAATTAGAGATAAAAACCTTTTGAAAATTCTTAATTTATTCCATACAGATTGGAAATTAACAAAGGAATTAAAGATCTAAACATTTAAAATCTCTTAGATTATTCGTTGCAGGTTACAACGGAATTAAAGTTGTAAACCTTTTCAAAATTTTTAATTTATTCTTTAAAGTTGGAACATTAACAAAGTAATTTAAGTTCTAAAACTTTTCGAAATTCTTAATTTATTCATTTCTGGTTAGAAATAACAAGGGAATTAAAGTTCTAAACCTTTCCGGAATTTTTAATTTGTTTATTGAGTCTTGAACAATATTTTCAACCTGATTAAGAAAATTTACCTGAGTCTCAATTGTGAACCCTGAAATTGATATCCTCCAAACTGTTTTCAATAAGGTATCACAGAATCTACCTGCATTTTTAAACTCTTTAATAGACGATAATCAATAATGCAGAACAGACAATTCATCCACATTCAAAGTAAGCCTGTGTCCATTTTACCAGCATTTTATAAGTCCCAATTAATACGTTTTACAGATTTATTGATGCCTGAAAAAGGGTCATATAAAAATAAGTCGAGTATCTTGTGCATAATATATGCAAAGGGAACACCATTAAATTTTTTTTTTTTAAGGTCAGCGGTGTATAAGAGAAATATAATAAGACCCGGACACAAATCTTTCAGGAAAGCTATAGCTTTAGAGAGCACATTACAGTACATTTCTTTTATTTTAATAGTCTGTTATCTTTCTTTTAATATAAGAACTACATTAATTAAAGACGGTATCAGCGAACTTTTAATTTACCTAGCAGCAATTAAATTTACACGCGTGAGAGTAGTTCAGTGTCGCTAGCTCATGGCTCTTATCTCTCATTTTTTAATAAACGCCGATAGAGTTCAGAAAACTTTGTAGACCCAGTGTGATTTAGTATGAGAATCAATCTTTAATAGCCTTTAATAATGACCAAATACCGTCACTTCTAGCTTTTTAGAAAGTGATGGTAAAATGGTAATAGGCCTAAATTGAGATACTTAGTTAGTATTGTTTTAAATGATTTGCTTGTTAGGGACACTAATATAATTTCCAAGCTTTAGAAAATTAGCCTGTCAGCCTGATATGAATTATATAATGAATTATTTTGACCTAATGAATTATTGCTCCTTCACAATATGGACGCTTTTACCATATAAATAAATATTACGTTAATACACGAGGCGACTGTTGTGGCAATATTCAATATTTTCTTAATAATGTTTTTACTAACAGGTACGATCTTGAAACTGTGTTGTACTTTTGGAAAAAGATTTAATTAAGAAATTAATTTTCTGGAACCTAATTTTAATTCCAGTATCCATACAATATTGTGTTTAATTTATATAGCAAGAAAACCAGATCCCCACAATCTTCATAGGTGCTGAAATTAATTCAAAAACGACCTTTTCAGTTGATTTCAAAGTGACAGGATACTCATGGTAAGCAAGTTTGAGAATAGGGACAGTGATGAATGTAAAACCAATAAGTTTTTGAAATAAATGAAATAATTAGCGTGTAAATGTTTTAAATAAAAGATTATATCAAACAATTCACCATGAACTATTTATAGCATATATATTTTTTATATTAAAATAACGTAAACAATATAAAATTCATTAGCTATTACCCTTGTCTCTAAAAAACTGATATCTTAAGATTTAACGTATAGGATTGATAACAATTATTTATAAACTGCAAAATCCGTAACTTTATTAATTTATAATTCATTTGCTAACATATACGTGATAATTGTAATACAGTGTGGTTGCTGCCAGCAGATCCTAGAGGGAGGGATTTAAAAGGTTATCAAGAATTAGATGAGTGCTGGAGGAGGAAGTCACTAAGAAATAAATCTCAGATCAACAGCCCTCTCAGTCCTCTACTACTTTTGTGATCTTTTGTTATAAAGCTTGAGTAATACACATGAACTATTCAGGGTGTACATATCAAAGTGATTTACATAAGTTTAGTTAAGAGGCGAGAGAGGAAGTGACATTAGAACGTTAAGATGCAAATCTCAGATCAACAGTCCAGTGTTGTTACCAGATCGACCCTCTCAGTCCTCTGCCCCTTTAGAGCTTTTGTTATAAGGCTGGAGTAATACACATGAACTGTTCAGAGTGTACATATCAAAGTAATTACATGATTTACATAGTTTAGTTAAGATGGCGAGACAGATCGAAGTCCCCTTTAGGCTTTTGTTATAAGGCTGGAGAAATACACATGAACTGTTCAGAGTTGTACATATCAAAGTGATTTACATAAGTTTAGTTAAGAGGCGAGACAAATCTAGAACGTTAAGATGCAAATCTCAGTCCAGTCCAGGTTGTTACAAGACCGACCCTCTCAGTCCTCTACCCCTTTAAAGCTTTGAGAGAGTTTGAGAGATACAACATGCATTATTTAAGATGTACATATCCAGGTGACATTCATCTATTATTGTATAATGGAAGTTTAAATTTGCATAAAGGTAATCTTGTTATAAACGGAAATAATTGTTTATTACTATCGTTTTTTATGTGGTTCAATTATTAATAGACATTTTTTATGATATTTTACAATTTAAACTCTACTATGTGTGTAATTAAAACTATAAAACTACCAATACTTACTTCTACAAGTGTTAATATTTTATTACTCTAATTGCGTTTTTAGTGGCTAGGGAACTTCATCAACACAATACGTCTTCGTAAATTCGTCTTCAATATAACATTCTCCTACCGCTAAATGCACATCATTAGAATAAAAAAATAACTCTATTGAGCAAAAGATGATTAAAAAAATATTATGTTGTTAAGACTCCTCTTGCTCTGCATGATATCGTATTAAACATACAAAATCACCACTGTGAACTGTAGAGTATTTTCTTAATTGTTTTTATTTGTAATAAATATAAATATATTATTAATGTAATGAACAAAATTTATCTCGACACTTTTGTAGTCTAATAATTATCAATAATTCTGACAATTGCCTTTTGTAAGACGTCTTAAGAATCTGAAATTACTCATAGACCAATAACTTAAACATGATAGAACAATGTTAGTCACTAATATCATTTTAAGTATTTGATACAGTGTTTTGAATTTCCATGCAAGAGCTTTTCCACGGAAATATATTTGAGGCTCTTTAAATTTGGTTTTTATTTTATAAAATGTCGTTCATATATAAAGTAGTGCATGAAACATAGAGAACCAAATATAGAATCCTGTTTTTTTTTAATTAAAAATAACTTTTTATATTTCTTGTAATGCGGTTTACTCGTGTTAAAAATATTGTTAAACAATGCCCATTTCCTTCAAAATTTCAATATAGATGTTTAACATATCTTTCTTTGAAAGGAAAGCTAGTTTCGTCTGTACATGTTATAACATTTAAAAATCAAGTAGACTGTCTTTGTTAATGTTATTTACATAAATAAAGAAAATTAATTATGCACCTGATCTCTTAAATTCTCAATATTTTATTTCTTTATGATTATATCTATATTAAGTGCAAAAATAATGTACAATTACTTATACAAATTGTTACTTAAATTAAACGCTGTGAGAAGTAATATTGAAGTTTCTAAGATTTCGTAATAAAATTAATTGGAAGGAACAAATGAAATTTACCGGCTTGTAACTCAAGAACCTATAAAGTTATACCTGGAAAAAACACCATTTTAATTATTGGTATTATTAACACTTTAATAAATCATAGTTTTTTGCGAGCAAACTACTTGTTTAATATTTACCGGATTTAAGTCAATATTGAAGTCGCTGGGGTTGACTAGAAAACGGTCTGCTAACCTCTGTGACTTAAGTCGTATGGATCTATCGGCTTTGTCGCCAAACTCGACTGTAATACGTGGTCAACTTTGGGTATACGTCGGAAAAAATAACACTAGATTTGTCTATGTGTTCGTAGAATGCCAAATTATAGCTTCACTAATATTCCTAAACCATTTTATCTTCCGTCTGCGATTTTATCTTCACCATTGTGGTTTATTTATAAAAATAATATAAAAATGTACGAAGACGCCTAGCAAAATCCCATGGTATGGCATGATACAAATGAAAATCAATATTTCTCATGTATTAAAACCTAATGAAAAATTTGAAATATATAGGTAAGTTAATTCATACTGATAGACGGAGAGAAATCTAACAGGGATACAATTTGACCAACGCCTCGAATGAAAGGATTCTCTATCATTTACCTAATCTAGATGTTCTAATAGTACATTATATAAAGCTTACTGCTGTTTGTTTAACACATCTCAAATCTAATATATATATTAGATATATATATATTTTTTATATTAAATTTATTAATTATTGATTTATTTATATACATCCTTACAATCCTTATAATCGTTTATAAGGATTATAAGGATTGTAAGGATGTATATAAATAAATCAATAATTAATAAATTTAATATTCAAAAATAAACTATTTATTACATAATATTATTATATAACTCTAAACTATCAAAAATAAACATTAAAAGTTTTCATACTTATATTTTTAATTGATTTATTATAGAAAAATATTTCTTGTTTTAATCTGATATACTTATAAGACAACCTAAAGGTTTACAGAATTATTACTTAGTTCTTTGTAATCAATCATCGGTTTATTAGTTCGTAACTAATATTTCAGATAATGTATTTGATGGCTTTTTGTGAACTTCATTTTTAATATTTATTAACAAACACTGACGCTTTTTTAACACGCACTAAATCAAATAAATGAGAAAGAAAGCAATGTTGCCTGAGGGAGGCGCCAACTGTTTGTTCTGCTCAATTACGGTACATAATTTATTCCTAATTACCTGAGCTGGAGATAATTAAATGGTAATTAATTAACTAATTTCTTGTCTTGCCAACCCATTACATATAAATTATGTATTTTGAGACAGAAATATATGTTATAAATAATTCAAAAAATATCAGTAAATATGAAAGTTTTATTTGGAAACTATAATTAAGAGTAACGTCAAATACGTAGAAAATTTTTACCTTCTCTGTCTAAAGCTTGAAAGTATGTTTATTTGATTGTATATTTCTCATACAATTTTCACGGAAGTGAATTCATATTATAATATACCACTATAATTAATCATGTTAGTTTAAAAAATTTTCCATTTGCTCGAACTGTCTTCAATTAATCATGTGTTTCTACAAAACTATTTGATTATATGATCTCATTCGCAAAAAAAAACTTTTTACAGTATTATGATTCGTGCATTTATTAATTAATTTTGCTACATAATCCGTCTGATAAAAATTGTTTTATTTTCGTCTGCATTTCTTAATGACATAGTATGTATTAGTAAACTGTAAAGAATAGAAGGCCTTGCGTATGAAGTTCCGTAATATGAAATTAAAACCGAAATTTCGCACTCATAGTTATATGTGTGTATCATTAAAAAATTCATGTACCTATTTTATACATTTTACTAAATCTTTGTAACTCAAACTGAACACATTTTTTCATTTGAAAATACGCATACATGTGTATCTATATAGCAGTATAAGCAACGTGGTCTAGAATGTATGTTAGTTTATGTAAGCTTATGGGCGAAGGTTTTCTATGGACCTACTAAGTTATGGTCGAGGATGGTAGGTTTCGTATAAATAAGAAAGTTCCTTTTTCCTCCGACGTAGTTTCATGGGTTGACTTAGAATTCTAACAAGGAAGAACCCTGATTGGCTACAGAGATCACAACCCTTAAGGAAGTAACTACGCAAATAACTGATATGTCCAAGGGTCAACTTGCGTTGTACTATATAGTAAAGTATTAAGTTTTTACAAACTAACTAAGGTGTTTAGCCTTATTCTATTTATTTATTATAGATAAAAGCAATGAAATTTATTTACTTAATATATAAATTTAGATTAAGTCTTTTAAGGTGGTCGATTAGTTGAAGAGGCTATGTTTAATTTATTATACGACAAAATGTAACAATTATTAAAGTGTATGGGGTACATTAAGAAACCAATTTAGGGCGAGATCAAGATACAACAATATTGTACCCAACAGAAGGATATAGTTATTATAGTTCTCAATTTGGCTTTGATGGATATTATACTAAAATATTTAAAAATTATGTAAATATTCTACCGTACTAGTAAGTAACTGTAATAGTCAGGTCAACCCCAATGTCATTAATAAAAGTAAAGAATCAACATGTTCAACCATCCCTAACACCGGAAAACCCGGTAGTATACTGGGGTAACACGTATTGAAAACACTTACAGGAATGTTAATCGATACAACGTACAGAAACTTAAACTATTAAAAAACTGTTCTAATACACTTCACCTTTATTAAATAGATTCCTATGGTATTGTATATAAAATACGATGTATAAACATAATTTATAGTAACATATTGCACAATTTAGTGGCATGAAAGGCACTCAACTAATAATAATTACTTCAGAAGTGACGTGTGATGTGGACAGGCAGGGAAGCCGTTTGGACGCTAGTAACTGTCTCGTCTAATTATGCAACAGTAGGGTAACATATAACGCGTATATAGTGCCAGGAATATAGTTATTTGTACGTGGTCAAAATATATCATTTATGAATACGGGCGCATTATGAACGTATGAACCATATTTCCTGCATCTGTCTTTCGTGGTCTTTGCTAGGTGTTGATAAGTTATTCAGTACAATTACTTTTTATAGATGAATTTCGATAAACTAACTTTAACCCAAACAAGAGTTTTTAACCAATAAAGAATCAAATTCGGTTCGTTTAAATAGATTTTCTGTCTAAAATATTTCCAGTATTATTGTGGAGTTTTGCCTTGTGTTCCGTTCAAGAAAATGTATAAATGAAAACCAAATTCGATCATAAAGCGTCTTCTTTCGCCTCTTTTCATTTACCTTCGATCTAACTAAATTCGATTACCTTATGTGCTCACGGCTTTGTACAATGAGGTGTTTTTTACAACAGCGTTTAAAAGCATTTTCATTGCATTAGATAGTTTATTGATCATGGGTGCAATCTAGATTTAGAATTAGGTAATAACTTCCTCTATGCAATTTGCATTACACTACTGAACAAGCACTTTACAATAATAGTTTTCTACATTTTAAATGTAAACAAATGTTTCTGCCCTCTGGTGAATTTCAGCTGAATGTGCTAACAGCTGTTAAACATCAGTTCACTTTTTATTACGTATCGTAGCGCAGTCTTTCGGATCCAATATAAAAAACTCCAACATCAACAACAATTTATAATAAAAACATTAATAAAATAAAATAATTCAATTGGACTAAATTGTGTATATCAACCATTCTCGAATCCCCTTCAACACACACACAAAATTTTCTCAAATTCGGTCCAGTCGTTTTGGAGGTGTTTAGTCACATACATACGAACACAAGAAATGTATATATATATATATATATATATATATATATATATATATATATATAAAGATATAAATTTACAGTAAGTCTTTTAAGGTAATCGATTAGTTGAAGATGGTATACGTAATTTACTATACCACAAAAGTTAACAAGTAATAAAGAGTACGGGGTACATTAAGAAACAAATTTAGGGCGAGATCAAGATACAACGATATTGCACCAAAGAGTTGGATAGAGTTATTATAGATCTCAATTTGGCCTTTATAAATATTATACTAAAGTATTTACAAATTATGTAAATATTGTACTGTACTATGTATATAATAAGAAACTGCAATAGTCAAGTCAACCCCAATTTCATTAATAAACGTAAAGAATTAACATGTTCAACCAACCCTAACACCGGAAAACTCGGTAGTATACTGGGTTAACACGTATTGAAACACTTACAGGAATTTGAATCGATACAAAGTACAGGAACATAAACTATTAAAAAACTGTTCTAATACACTTCACCTTTATTAAATAGATTCCTGCGGTATTGTATAAAAGACGGTGTATTAACATAATTTATAGGCACATATGGCACAATTTAGTGGCATGAAAGGCACTCAACATAAACAATTTACTTCATATGTGACGTGTGATGTGGACAGGCAATGGAAGTCGTTTGGACGCTAATAACTGTCTCGTCTAATTATGCAACAGTAGGGTAACATATAACATGTATACAGTGGCACGAATATAGTTATTTGTACGTAGTCAAAATATATAACTTAAGGCAATACAATTTGACAAAGTCTTGCTGGTTTAGAAATTATGTGAAGTATTCAAAGCCAAAAATTTAGGTTGAATGAAGAGAATTAAAATCATAAATCACTATTGTTTTTAATTGCCATTTAAGGCAATACAGTTTGACAAAGCCTTGCAGGTTTAGACATTATGTGAAGTATTCAAAGACAAAATTTATAATAAAAGAATAAAATTAAAACCATACATCACCATAATTAATTGCCTTGAAACTAACTTGACATGCAAATTACGAGTAAGTAGACTTTTGTTCTATAAAATACTATAAATTGAACTTGAAAAATTAGGAAATCTGGATTATAAAAAATGCAGATTCTTTTATTTGTTTCCAATGAAGACGATTCCTTATAAAACATTTTGACGTTTGACTTTAGCAAGACTATAATATAGCCGGTACATTTAAATAATAGAAACAAAATTCCTAATTTTCGTTTTATGAATGAAAAAAGTTAAACAGTACAATAATTTTAGAAACACATTCATATATTATTGAAAGTATTTTGTGGGTAACACGATTATTTCATTGTTATAGAATGTTCAACAACGGTTTTTACATGACAAAACCATAAATTAGATTTAAAGAGTTAGAATAAGAGTGTTTTGTATATAATAAAGTATTTATTATTTTGAGGTTGTATTTTAAGTTTCTACGAATGGGATGTACTTAATATTAGTGTTTCATTTCTTCTCATATGAACTTGTTTTCTTTAAAATTAAAGTGTATTATTTTTAATTAATTTATTGTATATCGTATATTACATTACCTGATTTCTTTAAATTCATTTTAACACGTGTTTATTAATTTTATTACCATTGTAATTAAACCACTATGAACTAGGTTATTTCTAACTTATTGTAGAAGATATAGTATATTTGTTTATGTTACTATGAAGTGTGAGTGACAATATATAACAGTCCTGCAGAATTTTATGACAGTATATTATTTATATCCGAGGATACGGAGCAGATACAAGTTGAAAGGCCATAAACGGAATATGTACATTAGAACGGAAATTACCTCAGTAACTATTTGTTTATATTTGCCTAACAAGCTTTATGGGTACTCTGGATAAGTTAACTCCATATTCTCTTAAATAATGCCCTCAACTGAGTCGTTTGTGGATGTCACTGCATTATAAATATATCATTTTGTGAAGGAATTTTCGGAAATAAAACAGTCATTTTATGCATTATAAAAAAACAGAATCCTGAAACTGAAAGTGAAAGTGTATGTGAATGTCACTAGTGTTAAAGTGAAATAACGTTCTCCTTTATTCCTATTCCTTTAGCAGTAAAAACTTCTAAATAAACTTTGTTCTCCGATTATAATAAATTTATTAAAACTATTTCGTTTACCTCATTCATATTTACTTGATTTTGTAAGAGAGTATTGGTGTTACCTAATTTGGGTATATTTAATAATAATATAAGTAGTTTTTCTGAGCACAACAAAACTTTTTAAATAATTGTATGTAAGGGTTCATATAAAAAAAATGCGTGCTCATCAGCAAGGAATATTGCCATAATCCAAAATTAATTTAATAATATTGATGCAAAGATACTACTTTCAAGAAACTAGGATGAGCTCTTAGCTATACTCAGGAAGAGAAAACTCGAATATCAAAATGGTCTTTCACGGTTTTAAGCAATATTTTACGAGTAATGTTTAAACAGATTCAAAAGTACATATTTTTTGAAAGTATTTTATTCAGTTTCAGATGTCAAAAGGTCAGTTTAAATTTAAAGGTAGCGGTCAATCAGTGTATATTGTAAATGTGTATAAAGTGCTTCAGATATCGAAGTGTTAAACAATTAATTCAGCTAAGAATTTAAAATTTCACTCTCAATTGTTTGCTTTACTATATGTAACTAAACCAAATCCACGTATTGGTACATCAATGTATGTTTTTACAGTTTTATGTTATATAACGTTTTAGGATATTTTCAAAATGTTATACTAGTACAACTATATACTAAGCATGAAAATACAGCCATGTCATAAGTGATACAACACCCTTAACTTGTAATGGCTCTTCATTCCATAGTTGGACTTGACAACAACATATAAAAACTATCCTTTTTTGTTTGTTTCCAATTATATGCATTTATTTTATGTTATACCGTCAATAAAGGTATTTTAATTTTCTCTTTGACCGCATATAACCTAGAAATACGCACTATTAAGGTCCTGTCTTTTAGAATTTTTAAATTATTATTGTTTATATCTCTCATATACCAAAAGTACGTATTACGGTGGTACCAAAACAATAGTACTAACAATTGAACTGGTAAAAACTTGGAAATTGCCTCGTCTTTAATTTAAAGCAAAACAGTAGCAATTTCATGAAGCGGAACAATTAGTTAAGAAAGATCAACTCATTATTGTCGTGGAATAAAGGGTTGTTAACGAGGTTTGTTGAGAATTTGCATCAGCAGAGCTTCGAGCGGTCCCTTAATTGTGGAAAACACAAAACATCTTTTCTTTTGATTATTTGAAATAAGAATACATTATCGCTTCAAGGCAGCTAGTAATATTAGAATTTAATTCAGTGTCTCATTTCAAAGTTTAACTTATATTGTTACTGTTTATAACATATGGAGTTGTCTGCAGAACATTTTACATCTAAACTATACTGTTTTTGGGCATGTGAAAATATTTTTATACATAACTTTTTTTTACGTTAGGTGCTGTTTTATATTGTTGTAATATATGACTTGAAGATACAATGAGTAAATAAAGATCATGGAACAGGGATGCAATATTAGCAATGAAATTATATCTCTAGCTATGATATTTGTATTTATTAAAGTAACAATTCAGTGAATCCCAAAAATTTAACCAAAGGGTCTTTTAAAACATTTAAATGCTTATTTTAACAGTACAACTCGGTTATTCATATCTCTTTATCCGAAATTAATGACCATCAGGATACTCTAACCTTTCACTCAGGTTCACGTACCGTACAGAGCATTCATCGTTTTGTGTAAAACACTTTTGATCGGAAGCTATTTGGCTAAGAGGTGCCATAGAGGATGTAAAACCTGAGAAATTGCGTGCAAAGCCGCATGTAACTGCTTGTCATCAATAAATCATAGTCTAAAGTACCTCATAACATTTAATGGAATATAACCTGTCCACAATAAAATACAGATATTTATACACATTCAATGAATCATAATCCAAAACCTTTGTACACCTCACATAATTATATTGTCAATGTAGTTACAGTATATTTACACCATCCGGGTACAGTGTAAACCGGTCAGGATGAGCATAGGTAGTGTGTGATATTGTTAGTCTACTTGCCTCACTCCACTTTCAACGACCGTTTCCAGGATACTACATATTCCCTATATTGAGGTATGTGTACAGTCTCCACATGCCAGACTGGCATGTAATACAATAATTAAAGTGTAATATTTACCCCACTGCACAATCTACATCTGTTTCCAGGATTCTATATGCTTCCTTTGTTGCGTTATAATTACAATGTCCTAGTACACTGTAATTCTGCCTGAGTGAGCATAATTAGTGTGTAACATGGTTTGTCTACCTGCCTATAGCCAACTAACGCCCCCTGTTTAACATATGCTTCCTCAGTTACAGTATAATTACAATGTTCTGGTTTAGTGTAATTTTGCCTGGTAGGACATAATTAGTGTATAACATTGTTAGTTTACTTGTCTTTCAATCCACCCTCTAGGCCTGCTGTTATAATACTCTGTCCTCCCTCAGGTGCAGTATAATTTCAGTATATGTTTACAGTGAAAAATGGCTTAAGTGTCAACTATCTTCAACTTTATTATATCCCAATAACGGCAGAAACTGGAAATAATGAAAAGGATTGTAATTTTTAGTTACTGCTGTAATTTCAAATATCTGTTACATTCTTATCAAAATAATAACGAACTACATAACCAAAGAACTAACTAAACGAAATAGTTCTTTTGCTTGAAATGTGTTCCAGCAAAATTAATTAATTTATGAATACACCCTAATATGAGTAGCACAATAAACAATATTTCTCTCATATGTCACAGTGCATTATAGTTGAAATATTACACTAAAAATATAATATTGAAATTAAATTATTTAGAATGTCTGGACATATAAATATGATAATTATTTACTATATAATATTACAATATAGATAGTCCACATTAGTTTTTAAACCATCGCAACAACAAAAACCAAACCTAATATACATTTATGTTGGGTACAAGAATGCAATTTTATATTAGTAATACAATCGTGCGACCTTTAACTTTCACTGTTAATTTTCATTAATAAAGATCCTTAAGAGAATCTGTACATTTATACGGAATTTCATTATTCATGTTTACATTTGGTATTTGGGGTTCAGTGGCAATCTGGGATACTAACGAAAAAGTGCAATTTTTCCCTACTAAGAATGTTTTCTTTTTTATAGATGTGGTTATTAAAAAGCTAATATGGGTTATCAAAAATTTGTATTCATCCTGTATATTTATATCACCTAGACAATAATTATTACTGAACCAAAGAGTATACAATTTAAATAATGGATTTGATCTGGTTCATTGAACTGATTCTTAAATTATAATATTATTAGAAGAAATAGGTAAAACCACATATATGTGTTCAAGTTAAAAAAACACTGTGTGCATCTACCATTCAGTATCAGACACGATTCCTCTCATGTTCAACTCTCGGAAAAGACATCGGGACAAGATATATTGTAGAAAGCACTTACAGTATGAATTCAACTCGAGCCAAAAAAGTAAATGCTATATAGTTTATGACCAGTATGGCAAGTCCAGTGAATCTATTCATAGGATGCACTATAATAATTTGGTCATGTATAAAAACTGTCTTTAAAATATCCAACTTAATTATAAATTTTAATATCATCGTTGCGCTAAAAGTATTCGACTCTTAGTTCATAATAGTCTGCATTTTCCATCCATGAATTATTGCTGTTGATACTGTTTAAGTACGTAATAGTATCAATAGAAAATTTATACAAAAATTGTTTATGTTGCAATTCCGTTACCGTATACAACAATGAATCAATTTTATTATACTATGTGTATATTCATCCATTTAACTTTAAAAACTGTAAAAAGGGCGTAATTCATAATAACGTACTAATATACATTATAATAAATAAATAACTATTTATTTTCCAACATTTACATATATGATTACAATAAATGAAACACTTAGCAAGTCACTAACTAAAATCAAGTAGCTGGTCAGTATAACAGAAAAACTACATAAATAACACATCACACATACACCATTGCGTACATTTTTTATAGCTTATAGCTTGCTCTCACATAAAAAATAAATAAAAAGTCAACAGACTGTTTTCCGCTACTGTATTTATCTGTAGTTGCCTTCAACCCCAACGAGAACTCATCGTTTCAAGCACTCAATTATATGTGAACTGAAAGACGTACTTAAATTTAATAAGAATATATTATGTAATATAACTGTTAACAATCTTAAAATTTCCAACAACATTATACGTTATAGTTGCAACAACGAAATTTCAAATACACGTTTAATACCAAAACATTACAACTAATACATGCCAATATATTTATTTATTATCATGGTAAAAAAATTGCATGGTTTACAGATTTTTGTATTGAATTTTCATATTTTTTTCCGATTTATTGATTTTAAACTATATAACCCCAGGTATGTAACACATTTTGTTAAAATATCCATTTATTTGACAGGGTTGTTTTGTTTTCTACATCCTTCCTTTAAATTGAGAGTTAAAAACACTCAAATTATTAAATAAAGGACACATTAAAAATATATATTGCATTAACCTATAGAATTTAAATTGTGCAGATCATAGCAGTACACTGTCATCCTTAAAAGACAGCACCTATTACAGCCACACGAGCACATATGGGCTTAAAATTGCTACTTAATCGATATACTGTGCCCTTTTTACTTTCTATGACTGCACTGCTTTTACTTCAATTATTTATTTGAAGCCCATATTTACTCGTGTAATTGTAATATCAGCTGTGTAGTAAAGATGACAGTTGACTACTGTGAACTGTACAGTTTAGGTCGTAGAGGTTAGTGCAATAGTACGTAAACCACTCAGAATATTAACTCAATCATATCTGAGACCATTAGCCATGTCCTGTTCTGTCCTGTCTGTATGGCAGCTGTTCTGTCAAGAGCTACACTAACGTGACTATGTCAGTTAGTAATATTATCCCAATTTTAGAATTTCTGAAGCGAAATGCAATTACATTAAACTTTTAACTAATATTTGTATAGAATTACTCTGGCTACAGGGTTTGTGATGGGATTGTATGATAAATGCATTAAAAATACTACGTTTTATAAAACATTGGTATTTGATGCAGTTACATGAAAATTCTTTTTGTTTTTAGGACAAGAAGATTATAAAAATTGCTCCTAGTTCCATATGATCATTTGCGCTGCTTCCGGAATGACAGGGATATTCTGGATGGGTAAGGTTTTGGGGTAGGTGTCACCTCCTGTCGAGATACATGAAGAAAAAATTTAGGGCATTATTTTAAATTCGTGTCTCCTCGGAAGAAGGGTAAGTCAGATTTGAATCAGCCTATCCAGTCAAAACAGGCAGGGGGTAGCAGACCCTTACCGTACTTGCTGGCAAAAACCTTTAACTTTTAGGGAACGAACCCTACCAACTGCAACAGTCATCTCCCGCAGTCGATTAGACCTATCGAATTACCGTTGCGCCCCAGAATTTCAACGTTTTTGCGGTTAGTGATGTGCCTTTCCTAGAAGATGTAAAATAAGGTTGCCCAAATCTAAGTGACAAATCGGTTTTTGCTGTAACCTGTGTGTATTCAACTGGAAGGTATAAACCAGCCAGAAGTGAATTGTCTGGGAATAAAGGAAACGTTAATATATTACATAATTTGATTTTATATGTACTTCACTAAATATGTATTGCAATATATATTATTTAGACACAAACAAGAATAAAATATTGCAAAATTAGGGTGATATTTACTAGAATAGTATATTTCGTTTGAGAATGTTTTTTTTAATTTTGCTTAAGAACTTAAACACTTAAGACAACTTAAAAAACCATTCATTTCAAGTTGATGATGGCTCAGGCGTTAGTTTCTTGGTTCCAAATTGTAGCTGTAGTCAAAAACATGAAGATGAGATCAAAGTAGTCCTCCAAGAAGTATCATTTAAGACTCAGGAACTCGCCTAATACAAAGTCATGACGTTATTCGCTATTTATCGAGACAACTTATGATCAGACGTGGTCTCATCAGAAGTACATCACTACAACTATATCTTAGTTACTATGGCAAATAAACATCATCACAGTTAAGTTACTTAATTATTTCCAAATTAAGTTTATAGTTAATTGAAAATGGATGTACAGCATTAAAGGGCTAACTCATGATGTATATTTTACTTACGGTCAAGACGCGCGAGCTAACAACTGGCGAACTGACGAGCGGTTACAAAGTTTATGAGATAAACAATTACTATCATGTGTCAATTAGATTATTATAATTTTGCAAATAAATTATTTCCAAGAACATAAAAATATACCACTAAATAGTAATGAGCGCTCATTTTCACAAAAAAGTTATAAATTGTTTGGCAATTAAAATTCAAAGCTCATTTCGTACTTGAAATGCTGTAGAGACATTGTTGATTTAATTTTTTCACTTTGATATCTTTCAATTATTAATAAAATAAGTTTAATTTGAGATTATTTTCTTAGCGGCATTTTTATACAAGCATGAGTATTTAAAGTTTTAGAAAAAATATTTGTTAAAATTAAGGAGGCAAAGAGCTCACTTAGTAGAGTTGAATGCCACAAACCGCATCTCAAAAGGTTTATCCAATCAGAAATGGCGGGTTATTTTAGGTACACATTGTGAATTACATTATGCGCTGCCATTTCTGACTGGATTTTATGTAATATTTAAAACACATTTTAGTATAATTGAGTCGCCATTTTTAAGCTGTATATATATATAAGCTGTTTGTATGCAGTAATATTATTCTTACTAATAAGTTATAAATACTCGGTTTGAAAATATTTGAAACCAAACAGTTACATATATATCTAGCTTGTTTTACCATTTATTCACGATATTATTCTTCTTTTTTTCGTTGATAATATGATAAAAATTAATTGAATTGTTCTAATTTGTTTATGTATTTCTATAATAAATAACACCCACTTCTTGTATAATGTTTAAAACAAAAATAAATCCTGTGACAGAAATTATATATGTTTAAATTTTTCTGTTATGGGCGAAATAATAACAAATTTAGTGAACCTAAACCAGATTTAAAACAGCTTAAAGTTTAAAATAAATTCTTAAAAGACCGTTTCAAGTTGTTAATTAATGAGCAAAGAGTACGAAGGCCGATCTACATTTATGAAAAGCTTGATTGTAAATGTAGTCTGTAGAGTGTACACAATGTTACAAGATCATTATAAAAATGATATTTCGTTACTATAGAGAGAAATATGCAGCTATTTCAAAAATATATGGTTTTTACTTACATAAATATCTGTCAAGGATCAGTTTTTCCTTTAAATTTTTAAAGTACAGCGATTGAGAATATTGTGTGAGTTTTAAAGTATACACGTGTTCTACATTATCCTATGTGTTGTAAGAATATTGTTAATATCACAAGGCAATATCACTCGGATCACAATTCCAGGAAACATTGAAGGTAAACCTATCCACAGGCCCTTGAGAAGAGATAGTTAAGTCTGTTAAGCAAATGTAAACAAAGTGCTTGTAGGGCTATTCCGAACCCTATATTGTCTTTTCTATTCATGAGTTACAAACCAAGCACTCCATTCTGAGTACATTTCAAACCACAATTCATCCCTATATCTTTAAAATATACAACCAGAAATACTTTAATTTGACTCCTTAATTTGGCAGTTGTTGTGTAATTACTTAACATGTCATTTGTAGTGTTAAATATTGTTCTTGTTTAATATAATAGTTTTTTATACTGTACTGTAATATATTATATTATCCTGTTATAATCATAGCCTCTATGTTTATCTTTACTCACAGGAATGTTAAAAATTAAAAAAATAATGTCATTTGCGATTTAAAGTTTTCTTTTAGCAAAATAAAAAATATTCCTAAATAAAACTTCAAAATAAAGTGTCCAATTGTAATTATTATTTTAATATACATTCTAACTAAAAATATGAAATATATGACATTTTATGTAGAAACCTTCTCAAAAGTACTTATACTTTCCATAAAATTCATTTAGCTTGTACGGTTTATCCGCAACAATTATTAAGATAAGGGCGGCTTGTGCCATTTGCCATGTTCTCCCTTTCCCTCTGTTTTGTTGCCCACAATGGAGAGTAGCAACATCGTGCTCCATGATCCCTTTAATGGATTCAACAAAAATATAATAATAAAATAGCTTGAGGCTTTCAATGCATTCGCTTCCCCTATTAACTCTTAGACTATTATACGCTCCTCTTAAGGAAGATTTGGATATGTTTTAGTCAAAATAATTAAATAGAAGTTACAAATAATATGGATCGTTTTTAAAAAAACAATTTAGGACACTTTTCTTTTGTAATTGTTCAGGAATTTCATTATTGGCCAATTTTGTCAGCTAAGATATATAACCATTACGATCTTCTAAAACGGACTTCACGCTAAAAACAGCAGATGAACAAAGGTAAACAATCAGGTTGAAGGCCTTCATGTTGATATGTTAATAATTTGCTCATTAAATGTATATTAATTATTGGCTGAGCATTAGTGAAGTATATAAATCGGGAGCGGGTGAGAGTGTATGAAAATAAATTAACCGTAACTGTCTGTGTATTTGTCTGTCTGATTGCACGTTATTACATAAAGTAATTGAACTCTAAAATGTAAATTTTGCACGATGTTTAATTTTGTAATGAAACCGTACATCTCAACCGTAATATGTATGGTGTAATGAAACACCATATATATTATTTATTTATAAAATATTCTTATTATATATTTAAAATTATTCTTATTAGGTATTATTAATAGTTTTTGGTTCTTATTAAAAATGGAAGTTGTAATATTATTTTGTGTTATGATTGTATAACTATATTTTTATTTATTCTTTTCGAAGTATCATATTTATAATTTTTTAGTGTTTAGATTATTTTTTAATTTAATGTCTTTAGTAAAGTAGATTAGTGTTAATATTAATTTGGTTAATATTTGTTAATAATTATTGTTCAGACAGGTTAAGTATAAGAAAGGGCCATGAGGCCCTAACTTTGCCTGTTTAAATAAACAAGTTTTCATTTAATTTGTTTTTTTTTCTTTTACATCTCCGTTCGCACACCTAAAATATACAATTAGGAAGCGAGCCCTCATGGTGGCGAACGGGATGGCGGGTCAGAATTAAACCTAGAAAAAAAGCACCGTGGATAGCGTGCTCAGATTCATTTAATAATCTTATTTTAGATATTCACCATCAACACAGAGTATAAAAAAACTTATTTAACCAAGATCCTCTCTGTCGAAATAACAAAATTTGCCAGATAATAAAAAAATCATTACTACAGTTAACCAAAAATTTGTCTTGTATGGCTCAGGTGCACCTGGATAAAAAAATTGGAACAGCCATAATATAAAACAATAACTGTCAATTCCACCTGGTATCCTTCGGATAAGGATTTGCTCCTTATGAAAACCAAGAAATAAGACCAAATAGGACTTAAACTAAATTTAAAAACTAAATAACAAAATATAAACTATAATAACTGGCAACAATAACAAATAAATAAATTTAGAAAAGAAATAAATAACTAATGGTAGGGTATCACAGATTTTGACTAGTGGTGTACAGCTCATCATGGAGGCCAGCTTTCCAGCAGAGCAGGAAAACCCTGGAAACTGTCTGCGACCACCCATGATGAGAAAGCATCAGGAGGCAAGAGCTCCTCTCCTGGACCTCGTGAGTGTGAAACAACAACTTAATCCAGCAAAAAAAGAATTAACAAATATAATTTAAATAATTTTAAAAAGTGCAAAATTGTATTACACGTTTCCACTAACATGTAAGAATTTAGAAGTTCCTTGCCACTCTGAAGAGGATGTGCAGAGCGCTCTCAAACAGCACAGTTAGTGCCTTCTGCAAGCCTCAACGAACAACACTTACATATACTATATAAATACACAACATGAGTCGGGGAGAACTGGGCTCAAGTCTTAGGACCGGCTCAGTAATAATGAACGTAGAGCTTGATACATTTTTAAACAGCCAAGAGTTGGTTCATGTGGCATCTCAGCACTGAAATCTAACTCATGTAGCCTACTGAAATGAGTTATAGACTTGATGCTTCATGCAACCTCGGTGAAGCCTGTTACACGACACAATTTTAGTTGCCTACTGCTACCTAGTCATACAAGATAAATTGGATGGTATTAACACAAAAAAGTTGACTCTATGAATACACTCATCTTTGTCATTGGCAGAATGTGTTTGAGTCAAGTACAAGAAGAAGTTATAGTCGATCAAGTGCTCGTTTTTTATCGAAAACTCAACTTTCCTGGAATAAAACGAAATATTACCGTTTTGTGAACTTTTCAAAAAGTTCCTTTTCAGAAGTAGACCGCTTGAAATAAATTACATATTCTCACTGAAGTTATCACGTTTCTGTATAATATTACTACTGAGATATTTTTATTCACATTTGCCGTGTCATGTGTTTGATATGTTGCCATAGTAACCAAGTAGCACGTTAACACCTATGTTACATACTCATAAGCAAATTACTTGTTAATTTTATTCGATATTAATACAGCTTTATAATACTCCCTTAACGTAATACTCCAATGTACACAGTCAGTAATACTGGGAAAGAATAGTAAAAATATCAATTTACGTTAACGTTTACCTTCTGAATAATAACCAAGATACTATCAAGTTAGGTTGATATAATAATATCTGGAATAATTGTTTCAATGTATATATTTCACAAGAAGGTTTTTGAAATTGAGGATCTTTCACCGACATTCATTATGATATCTGAAGTTCTGAGCTTCTATGCTATGATTTGCACCCTGTTTCTTACTTTCAAAAATAATTTAGTGCGAAAATAACTATAATACCCAAATATTGGAGGTTTTCCCGCCTACTGCATATTTCATTGAATTTTACGGGGTGTGTGACAGTTTGACAAGTAAATGCCGGAAGAGAAGGAACGAAGTGGACAGTGTTGGTGACAAACTCGCGGTGGACAGCTCGTAAATCTAACACCCTCCCAATAAGCCGCACATTAGCTACCCTTCCTGGTAGGGTGGGAATCGAGACAAAGCCATTAAAGAGTTCCTTTTTAAGATCCTACTGAGTAGGTTAGTCTACATCTTAGCGCGTTCATTTAACATTATTATATCTAACAGTAACAAGTAGATTTCTTTAGTTACCATAGCAACCGCATGGCTTTAAAGATATGTTTACTTTTTAACGGCACTAATTAAAACATCAACATTCTTAATTTATTCATTGCAGGTTGGAAATTTTTTAAAATAAGA
The DNA here is from genome assembly GCF_021130785.1 of Homalodisca vitripennis. Classification (NCBI taxonomy): domain Eukaryota; kingdom Metazoa; phylum Arthropoda; class Insecta; order Hemiptera; family Cicadellidae; genus Homalodisca; species Homalodisca vitripennis. The sequence continues at coordinate 21,948,319 of NC_060212.1, forward strand.
GTTTTGAACCTAAAAAAATTACAAATTGATTCATGTTTGAAAATTAACCATGGAAATAAATTTCGAAACCTTTTAAAAGCTCTAAATTTATCCATTTTTGATTGGTATTAACAAGGGAATTAAAGATCTAAACCTTTTGAAAATTCTTAATTTAATCAATACAGATTGGAAATTAACAAAGGAATTAAAGATTCAAACATTTACAAACATTATTTGTTGCAGGAAGGAAATTAACAACGGAATTAAAGTTGTAAAAACCATTTTAAAATTTTTAATTTATTCTTTAAATGCGGAACATTAACAAATTAATGAAAGTTCTAAAACTTTTCAAAATTCAAAATTTATTTATTGCAGGCTGGAAATAAACAAACGAATTAAAGTTATAAACCATTACGAAATTAATAATCTAATTATTGAATATTGAAAAATATGCTCGACCTGCTTAAAGAAATTTACCTCAGTCTCAATTGTGATTCTTAAATTAGCTATTCTCCAAACTTTTTTATAAAGTATTATAGAATCTGACTGCATTGTTTACCTCTTTAATGGACGATAATAAATAATGCAAAACAGAACATTTATCCACATTCAAATTGAGTCCGTGTCCATTTGACCAATATTTATTGGTCCCCCGTAATACATTTTACAGATTTATTGAGGTATGAAAGAGGTCATATCAAAATAAGTCAAGTATCTTGCGCATACGGTTCACAAATAGATCACCATTAAAATTTATTTATTAAGGTCAGCGGTGCATAAAATGAATATAATATGACCCGGGTACGAAACTTTGAGGAACCCGTGGCATTAAAGAGCACATTACAGTAAATTTCTTTTATTTTAACAGTCTGTTATCGTTCTTTTAAATAAGATCTACATTAATTAAAGACGGTATCATCGAAGTTTTAGTTTACCTAGCTGCAATTAAATTTACACAGAATTAAACGCATGAGAGTAGTCCAGTGTCGCTAGCTCATGGATCTCATCTCACATTTTTAAAAGGCCGATAGAGTTCAGAAAACTTTGTAGACCCAGAGTGATTTTGTATGAGAATTAATCTTTAATAACCTAATAATGACCAAATACCGTCACTTCTAACTTTTTAGATAGTGATGGTAAAATTGTAATAGACCTAAATTAAGGTACTTAATTAGTATTTTTTTTTTAATGTTTTGCTTCTTAGGAAGACTATTATAAATCCTAGCTTTAGAAAATTAGCCTGTCAGCCTGATATAAGCGATAGGTTGGCCAAATGAATTATTGATTCTTCACAAAATGGACGCTTTTACCATTTAAATAGAGATTACGTCAATACACGAGCCTTTTGTTGTGGTAGTATTAATTTTTTTCTTGATAATGTTTTGAGTAACAGGCACGATCTTGAGACTATGTTGTACTTTTGGAAAAAGATTTAATTAAGAATTTGCTTTTCTGTAAAATAATTTTCATTCCAGTTGCCCATTTTAGAAAAATTATATAGTAAGAAAACCAGATCTACATAATCTCCACAGGTGCTGAAATTAATTCAAAAAGGACAATTTCAGTGGATTTCAAAGTGACAGGAAATTCATGGTAAGCAAGTTTTTAGGATAGGCAAAGTGATGAATGTAAAACCTGAAATAATTAGCGTTTAAATGTTTTAATACAAGATTATATCAAACAATTCACTGTGAATTACGTATATAAGAGGTATATTAAGTCAACGTAAACAATATAAAATTCATCAGCTATTACCCTTGCCTCTAAAAAAATGCTTTCTTAATACTTAACGTATTGGATTTATAACATTAATTTATAAATTGCAACATCCATAACTATGTAAACTTATCATCATTTAAAAATATTTACGTGATAATTTTCATACACTGTGGTGGCTGCCAGCAGGGTTAGAGGGAGGGATTTAAAATGGTATCAAGAGTTATATAAGAGCTGCAAGAGGAAGTGACTAAAAAATAAATCTCAGATCAACAGTCCAGTGTTGTTCAAAGTCCAAACCTCTCAGTCCACTACACCTTTAGAGCTTTTGTTATAAGGCTGGATTAATACACATGCACTTTTCAGGGTGTACATATCGAAGTATTTTACATAAGTTTAGTTAAGAGGCGAGAGAGGAAGTGACATTAGAACGTTAAGATGCAAATCTCAGATCAACAGTCCAGTGTTGTTACAAGACCGACCCTCTCAGTCCCCTGCCCCTTTAAACCTTTGAGAGAGTTTGAGAGATACAACATGCATTATTTAAGATGTAAATATCCAGGTGACATTCATCTATTTCTCTATAACGGAAGTTTAAATTTGCATAAAGGTAATTTTGTTATAAATAAAAATAATTGTTTATGTATTTCAATTATTTATAGACATTTTTGTTTGATATTTTAGAATTTTAACTCTACTATGTGTATAATTAAAACTATGAAACTACCAATACTTACTTCTACAAGTTTTAATATTTTATTACTCTCATTGCATTTTTAGTGGCTAGGGAACTTCATCTGACAGTTGCCTTTTGTAAGACGCCTTTTGTAAGAATTTCAAATTACTGATAGACCAATAACCTAAACATGATAGAACAATGTTAGTCACTAATATCATTGTAAGTATTTGATACAGTGTTTTGAATTTCCATGCAAGAGCTTTTCCATGGAAATATATTTCAGGCTCTTAATATTTTGTTTTTATTTTATAAACTGTCGTTCATATATAAAGTAGTGCATGAAACATAGAGAACCAAATATAGAATCCTGTTTTTTAATTAAAAATTAATTTATTGTAATGCGTTTTACTAGTGTTAAAAATATTGTTAAACAATGCCCATTTCCTTCAAAACTTCAATATTGATGTTTAACATATCTTTTTTGAAAGGAAATACAGTTTCGTCTGTACATGTTATAACATCAAAAAAATCTAGCAGACTGTCTGTGTTATTTTGTTATTTTTATATTAATGAATAGATACATTGTGCACCTGATCTCTTAAATTCTCAATATTTTATTTCTTTATGATTATATCTAAATCAAGTTTAAAAATAATGTACAATTACTTATACTAATTGTTACTTAAATTAAACGCTGTGAGAAGTAATATTGAAGTCTCTAAGATTTCGTAATAAAACTAATTGGAAGCCACAAATGAAAGTTTACCGGCTTGTAACTCAAGCACCATTACAAGTTATACCTGGAAAACGACATTTTAATTATTGGTATTATTAACTTTACAATGATAGTTTTACGAGGAACTACTTGTTTAATATTGACCGATTTAAGTTAATATTGAATGTTAACTAGAGTACAGTCGCGCTAACCTCTGTGGTTTCAGTCGTATGGATCTACCGGTTATGTCGCCAAAGTCGACTGTAATTTTGAGACAACTCTATGATACGTCGAAATTATAGCTTCACTAATATATCTAAACCATTTTAGCTTTGGTCTGCGATTTTATCTTCACTATTACGGTTTATTCATAAGACTAATATAAAAATGTACGAAGACGCCTAGCAAAATCCCATGGTGGGACATGCATCATATTCAAAATCAATATTTCTTTATTAAAGTCTAATGCAAAATTTAAAAAATATATAGGTAAGTTAATTCATAGACGGAAAGAAAAACAGACAAGAATACAATTTGACCAACACCTCGAATGAAACTTCATCATTTCCTTGATAGTTTAAATAAAGTTTCATGTCCTAACTTTAATTGGAATATAAATCACAAAATTGTCACTTTTTTGGATGTTGCAGTTTCTCTAGAAAACCATATTTTAAAAACCAAAATACATGTTAAGGGTACTAATAAAATGAATTACTTACATTACAATAGCTGCCATCCAAATCATGTAAAAAAGTCCATTCCAAAAAGTCTTTCCCTTAGAGCCAAATCCTTATGTACAAACGCTTCAGATTTCAAAATTTACAAAAGAAAACTTACTAAAGCTCTTTCTAACAGGGGATACCCTAAAAAACTTTTGAACCGGCAGATCAGACAACCGAAAAAGGCTATAAATATTCCAAATCATTTCCAAAATGATCCTAAATTTATAACAAAATTTTATCCTGGTTTGCACAAATTCAATAGAGTTATGAAAATTGACTATGAAATTTAAAAAAAAAAACTCGCCCTTAACTGAGAAATTATTGTCCAGGCCACCTAGAATAGTATTTAGGAGACCTAAAAATTTTAAGAATATGCTTGTAAGGCCCGAAATTCATGTTAGAAAAAATTATGAAAATTTGTCTTTTGGCTGTGAACCTTGTAATAATCCACGTTCTGGTATTTGCAAAATTATGGATGAGACCGATCAATTCCAAAGTAGTGTCACTAAAAAAACTTATCCCATAGCTGGTAAATTGGACTGTACCTCTAACAATTCAATTTACCAGCTAACCTGTAGATTTTGTCCCAAGGACTACATTGGGCAAACCTCAAATTCTTTGCGGGTAAGAATGACCGGTCACCGTTTTTCTATCAATCACAAAGACGACAAAAACCAGTAGCCTTACACGCTATTCACAATAACAAAAGCTTTAAGGATTGTTACAAACTCAAAGCTATAAGCAAAATTACTCCTTGTGAAAACAGCTCTCGAAATGATTTAAATTTAAGGAATAATGAATTGGCACACCAACATATATTAAAATCGAAACAACCATATGGACTTAACATTCGCCAAATTGTTGTTTTCCACTTGAATAATTAGATTGTGATACAAATTTACCTAAATTCAAAATGATATTACATTATGTTATTATTGTTAAATTAACAACTAATCAAAACGTGTTTACATGTCAAAATTGTATTTACATTTAGAATGTTTATTATCAGGTGTTTCATCTTTTGTTTGATTATTTTATTCTGTGTATATTAAGTGTAATTGAAAAAGTTGTAAATTACAACGAAATATGGTACGAAATAATTGTAGTTTTCTTTTGAACTGCTTTAAGAGACTATATATATATATATATATATATATATATATATATATATATATATATATATATATATATATATATATATTAGATATCTATATCTAATATATATATACGATTATAAGGATTGTAAGGATGTATATAAATAAATCAATAAATCCAATATTAAAAAATAAACTACATATTATTATATAACTATAAACCATAAAAAATTCACCTTAAAATGTTTCATACTTATATTTTTTATTGATTTATTATAGAAAAATATTTCTTGTTTTAATCGGATATACTTATAAGACAACCTAAAGGTTTACAGAAATATTACTTAGTTCTTTGTTATCAATTATCGGTTTATAAGTTCGTAAGTAATATTTCTGAATATGTATTTGATGGCGTTTTGTGAACTTATTTTTAACTATTTATTAACAAACACTGACGCTTTTTTAACACGGACTAAATCAAATAAATGAGAAAGAAAGCAATGTTGCCTGAGGGAGGCGCCAACTGTTTGTTCTGCTCAATTACGGTACATAATTTATTCCTAATTACCTGGGCTGGAGATAATTAAATGGTAATTAATTAACTAATTTATTGTCTTGCCAACCCATTTCATAAAAATTATGTATTTTGAGAGTCTAAATGTATGTTACAGAAATATGTGTTATAAATAATTCATAAAGTATTAGTAAATATCAAAGTTTATTCGGAAACCATAATTAAGAGTGTATAATACATAGGATATTTTTACCTTCTCTTTATAAATCTTGAGAATATGTTTAGTTGATTGAGCGCTTATATTTCTTATAAAATTTTTACGGTAGTGAATTCATAATATAATTTACTACTAGAATTAATCATATTTTTCTACAAAACGATGTATGATCTCATTCGCAAAACAAAACTTTTTACAAAATTATGATCCGTGCATCTTTTGATACATTTTGCTGTATACTTCGTCTGATAAAATTTATTTTCATTTTAGTATGTAATTCCTTACGACATAGTACGTATTAGTAAACTGTAAAGGATGGAAGGAACTTGAGTATGAAGTTCCTTAATATAAAATTAAAACCGCTATTTCGCACTCAAAGTTATATTTGTGTATCATTAAAAAATTCATTGACCTATTTTATACATTTTACTAAATCCTTGTAACTCAAACTGAAAACATGTTTTCGTAAGAAAATACGCATACATGTATATCTATATACCAGTATAAGCAACGTGGTCTAGGATGCTACGTAGTAAGGTAAGCTTATGGGTGGGGGTTTGCTATGGACTTACTAAGTTATGGTTAGGGGATGGCAGATTTCGTAGAAATGAACAAGTTGCTTTTTGCTCCCGAGGACCACGTAGTTACATTGGTTGACTTAAAATTCCAACAAGGAAGAACCCTGATTGGCTACAGAGATCACAACCCTTAAAGAAGTAACTACGCAAATACTGATATGTCCAAGGGTCAACCTGCGTTGTACTAAATAGTAAGATATTAAGCTTTTAAAAACAAACTAAGGTATTTAACCTTATTCTCCTTATTTATTATAGCTAAAAGCAATGAAATTTATTTATTTAATATATAAATTTACAGTAAGTCTTTTAAGGTAGTCGATTAGTTGAAGAGGTTATATGTAATGTATTATACCACAAAAGGTAACAATTATTAAAGAGTATGCGATACATTAAGAAACCAATTATTTAGGGCGAGATCAAGATACAACAATATTGCACCCAACAGTTGGATATAGTTATTATAGTTCTCAATTTGGCTTTGATAAATATTATACTAAAGTATTTACAAATTATGTAAATATTGTAACGTACTACGTATGTAATAAGAAACTGTAATAGTCAGGTCAACTCCAATTTCATTAATAAACGTAAAGAATCAACATGTTCTACCAACCTTAACACCGGAAAACCCGGTAGTATACTGGGTTAACACTTATTGAAAACACTTACAGCAATTTTAATCGATACAAAGTACAGAAACTTAAACTATTAAAAAACTGTTCTAATACACTTCACCTTTATTAAATAGATTCCTATGGTATTGTATAAAAGACGATGTATAAACATAATTTATAGTCACATATGGCACAACTTAGTGGCATGAAAGGCACTCAACAGAAACAATTATTACTTCAGATGTGACGTGTGATGTGGACAGGCAGGGAAGCCGTTTGGACGCTAGTAACTGTCTCGTCTAATTATGCAACAGTACGGTAACATATAACTCGAATACAGAGGCACGAATATAGTTAGTTATACGTAGTCAAAATATATCATTTAAGGCAATACAAAGGCTTTCTAGTTTAGACATTATGTGAACTATTAAAAGCCAAAATTTAGGATGAAAGAATAAAATGAAAACCATAAATCACCATGGTAATTAATTGTCATTTAATGCAATACAGTTTGACAAAGCCTTGCTGGTTTAGACATTATGTGAAGTATTCAAAGCCAAAATTTAGGATGAAAGAAGAGAATTAAAACCATAAATCACCAATGTAGATAATTGCCATTTAAGGCAATACAGTTTGACAAAGTCTTGCTGGTTTAGACATTATGTGAAGTATACAAAGCCAAAATTTAGGATGAACTAAGAAAATTATAACTATAAATCACCATGATAATTAATTGCCTTGAAACTAACTTGATATGCAAATTAAGAGTAAGTAGACTTTTTTCTATAAAATACTATAAATGTAACTTGAAAAATTAGGAAATATGGATTATGAAAAATGCAGATACTTTTATTTCTTTCCAATGAAGACAAGTTTTTATAAAACAGTTCAGTGTTTAAATATAGCAAGACTACAATATAGCCGGTACGTTAAAATAATAGGAACAGTGTGATACATACTTTATGCTTGAATTTTAACATTAAGCAATCCCTATTTTTCATTTTAAGAATTAAAAAAAACTGAACAGTAAAATTATTTTAGAAATACATTCATGTATTATTGAAATTATTTTATGCGTAACACGATTATTGCAATATTACAGAATGAGTAACATTGATTTTTATTTTTCAAACTGTATAAAGTTATAAATATAATTTAAAGAATTGGAGTACGATTGTTTTGAAACTATTATTTGTTTTAAGGTCGTTCTTTACTTGAACTTTGAGTTTTTATACGAATGGGATGTACTTAATATTTCGTTTTTTATTTCTTTAAAACACAAAATATTTCTTAATCATTTTCTCAACTTGTTTTCTTTGAAATTAAAGTGTATTATTTTTAATTACTTAATTATATTATATATACATTACATTATCTGATTTCTTTAAATTCATTTTAACATACATGTTTATAAATTTTGTTACTATTGTAATTAAACCACTATGAACTAGGTTATTTATAACTTATGGTAGAAGATATAGTATATTTGTTTATGTTACTATGAAGTGTGAGTGACAATATATAAAAGTCCTGCACAATCGTGTGACAGTATATTATTTATATCCGAGGATACGGAGCAGATACAAGTTGAGAGGCCATAAACGGAATATGTACATTAGGACGGAAATTACCTCAGTAACTATTTGTTTATATTTGCCTAACAAGCTTTATGGGTACTCTGGATAAGTTAACTGTATATTCTTTTAAATAATGCCCTCAACTGAGTCTTTTGTGGATGTCACTGCATTATAAATATATCAGTTTGTGAAGGAATTTGCGGAAATAAAACAGTATATTATGCATTATAAAAGGACAGAATCCTGAAACTGAAAGTAAAAGTGTGTGTAAATGTCACTAGTGTCAAAGTGAAATAACGTTCTCCTTTATTCCTATTCCATTAGCAGTAAAAACTTCTAAATAAACTTTGTTCTTAGTTTATAATAAATTTATTAACACTATTTCGTTTACCTCATTCATATTTACTTGATTTTGTAAGAGAGTAATGGTGTTACCAAATTTAAGTATATTTAATAATAATATAAGTTGTTTTTCTGAGCACTACAAAACTTTTAAAATAATTGTATGTAAGGGTTCATATAATAAAATGCGTCCTCATCAGCAAGGAATATTGCCATAATCCATAATTAATTTAATAACATTGATGCAAAGATACTACTTTCAAGAAACTAGGAAGAGCTCTTAGCTATACTCAGGAAGAGAAAACTTGAATATCAAAATGGTCTTTCACGTTTTTATGCCATATTCTAATAATTTTTAAATCTGAATCAAAATTACATATTTTTTAAAAGTATTGGGTAATTTTATTTTGATTTTAACCATTTTCAGATGTAATAAATTTAAAGGTAGCGGTCAATCAGTGTATATTGTAAATGTGTATAAAGTGCTTCAGATATCGAAGTGTAAAACAATTAATTCAGCTAAGAATTTAAAATTGACTGTAATTGTGTGATTTACTATATGTAACTAAACCAAACCCACGTATTGGAACATCAATATATGTTTATAAATTTTTATGTCATATAACGTTTTAGGAAATTTCAAAATGTTATACTAGTACAACTATATACTAACCATGAAAATACAGCCATGCCATAAGTGATACAACCCCCTTAACTTGTAATGGCTCTTCATTCCCTAGTTGGACTCGACAGCAACATGTGGAAACTATCTTTTTCGTTTGTTTCCAATTAGATGTATTTATTTTATGTTATACCGTCGATAAAGGTATTTTAATTATTATCTCTTTGGCCGTATATAACCTAGAAATACGCACTATTAAGTTCTTATCTTTTACAGCTTTAAAATTATTATTGTTTATATCTCTCATATACAAAACGTACGTATTACGGTGGTACCAAAACAATAGTACTAACAATTGAACTGGTAAAAACTTGGAAGATACCTCGACTTTAATTTAAAGCAAAACAGTAGCAATTTCATGAAGCGGAACAATTAGTTAAGAAAGATCAACTCATTATTGTCGTGGAATAAAGGGTTGTTAACGAGGTTTGTTGAGAATTTGCATCAGCAGAGCTTCGAGCGGTCCCTTAATTGTGGAATAACACAAAACATCTTTCCCTTTGATTTTTTGAAATAAGAATACATTTTCGCTTCAAGGATGTTAGTAATATTAGAATTTAATTCAGTGTCTCATTTCAAAGTTTAACTTATATTGTTACTGTTTATAACATATGAAGTTGTCTGCAAAACATTTTGCATCTAAACTATACTGTTTTGGGGTTTGTGAAAATATTTTTTATACATAACTTTTTTTTAAGTTAGGTGCTGTTTTATATTTTTGTAAAATATGACTTGAAGATACAATGAGTAAATAAAGATCATGGAACAGGGATGGAATATTAGCAATGAATTATATGTCTAGCTATGATATTTTTATTTATTAAAGTAAGAATTATGTGAATGTCAAAAATTTAACTAAAGGGTCTATCAAAACTTTTTAATGCTTATTTTAGCATTATAAATCGGTTATTTTTACCTCTTAATCCGAAATTAATGACCATCAGGATACTCTAACCGTTCACTCAGGTTCACGTACCGTACAGGAGCATTCATCGTTTTGTGTAAAACACTTTTGATCTGAAGTTATTTGGCTAAGAGGTGCTATAAAGGGTGTAAAACCTGAGAAATAGCGTGAGAAGCCGCGGGTAACTGCTGGTGGTCAATAAATCGTAGTCTCATAACAATGTAATGGAATATAACTGTCCACAATAAAATACAGATATTCATACACAGTGAACGAATCATATTCCAAAACCTTTGTACACCTCACTTAATTATATTGTCAATGTAGTTACAGTATATTTACACCATCCGGGTACAGTGTAAACCGGTCAGGATGAGAATAGGTAGTGTGTGATATTGTTAGTCTACTTGCCTCACTCCACTTTCAACGACCGTTTCCAGGATACTACATATTCCCTATATTGAGGTATGTGTACAGTCTCCACATGCCAGACTGGCATGTAATACAATAATTAAAGTGTAATATTTACCCCACTGCACAATCTACATCTGTTTCCAGGATTCTATATGCTTCCATTGTTGCGTTATAATTACAATGTCCTAGTACACTGTAATTCTGCCTGAGTGAGCATAATTAGTGTGTAACATGGTTTGTCTACCTGCCTGTAGCCAACTAATCCCCCCTGTTTAACATACGCTTCCTCAGTTACAGTATAATTACAATGTTCTGGTTTAGTGTAATTTTGCCTGGTAGGACATAATTAGTGTACAACATTGTTAGTTTACTTGTCTTTCAATCCACCCTCTAGGCCTGCTGTTATAATATTCTGTCCTCCCTCAGGTGCAGTATAATTTCAGTATATGTTTACAGTGAAAAATGGCTTAAGTGTCAACTATCTTCAACTTTATTATATCCCAATAACGGCAGAAACTGGAAATAATGAAAAGGATTGTAATTTTTAGTTACTGCTGTAATTTCAAATATCTGTTACATTCTTATCAAAATAATATATTATCAATAATAAAATAACGAACGACAGAACCATAGAATAGAATATATTTATTGTCTTTAAAGCCTTGTGAGCAATGGACATTGTCAATAATAAACATATGGCATTATATTGAGATAAGAAAAAAAAATAACAGAGATTGTCCTACTGAGCCCACCAAAAACATCAACATGATCCATTATAAAGTCAAAAATATTATTAACAAGACCACAATAAAATTTATAGTAAATAAAAAATAACAAGGATGTTTAAAACATAATAATAAAAATAGCGGATGTTGAGTATTAGGGAGTAAAAATAACAAATAAATAATTAAAAATAATTATAAAACTCTATAAAATTAAATAACAAGATAAAAATTAGATTAAAAAATATTATTAATTAGGCCTATTTAAAACTTACAGTCTACATTATTACAGTTCAGGTACTCATTGATTGAATGGAAAGGATTTATTATCAACTAGTTAAAAACAACACGTTTTAAACTGTACTCCGCTGTAGTATTTGCCTTGCGGTCAAGTTTATTAAACAAAGTAATGGACATAAATTCAAAATTCTTTTGGGATTTACTTAACCTACCGTAATTTGTATCTATTAATTTCCTGTTCCATGTATTGTAAGAGTGCACATGACTTATGAGAACATAATCATTTAACTTTGTCCTTAAATAAACTATAACATGTTGTATATATACAGATTTATTACAGTATAGAACTAACTAAACCAATGAGTTCTTTGCTTCAAAACTTTTAATTCAAACAAAGCAAAATTAATTAATTTATGAATACACCCTAATATGAGTAGCACAATAAACAATATTTCTCTCATATGTCACAGTGCATTATAGTTGAAATATTACACTAAAAATATAATATTGAAATTAAATTATTTAGAATGTCTGGACATATAAATATGATAATTATTTACTATATAATATTACAATATAGATAGTCCACATTAGTTTTTAAACCATCGCAACAACAAAAACCAAACCTAATATACATTTATGTTGGGTACAAGAATGCAATTTTATATTAGTAATACAATCGTGCGACCTTTAACTTTCACTGTTAATTTTCTTTAATAAAGATCCTTAAGAGAATCTGTACATTTATACGAAATTTCATTATTCATGTTTACATTTGGTATTTGGGGTTCAGTGGCAATCTGGGATACTAACGAAAAAGTGCAATTTTTTCCCTACTAAGAATGTTTTCTTTTTTATAAGTGTGGTTATTAAAAAGCTAATATGGGTTATCAAAAATTTGTATTCATCCTGTATATTTATATCACCTAGACAATAATTATTACTGAACTAAAGAGTATACAAGTTAAATAATTGATTTGATTTGGTTCATTGAACTGATTCTTAAATTATAATATTATTAGAAGAAATAGGTAAAACCACGTATATGTGTTCAAGTTAAAAAAAAAAACACTGTGTGCATCTACCATTCAGTATCAGACACGATTTCCCCCATGTTCAACTCTCGGAAAAGACATCGGGACAAGATATATTGTAGAAAGCACTTACAGTATGAATTCAACTCGAGCCAAAAAAGTAAATGCTATATAGTTTATGACCAGTATGGCAAGTCCAGTGAATCTATTCATAGGATGCACTATAATAATTTGGTCATGTATAAAAACTGTCTTAAAATATCCTAATTAATTATACATTTTAATATCATCGTTGCGCTAAAAGTATCCTGCTCTTAGTTCATAATATTCTGCATTTTCTATCCACGAATTATTGCTGTCGATACTGTTTAAGTATATCATAGTATCAATAGAAAACCTTATATAAAAATTGTTCATGTTGCAATTCCGTTACCGTATACAACAATGAATCAATTTTATTATACTATGTGTATATTCATCCATTTAACTTAAAAAACTATAAAAAAGGCGTTCATTCATAATAACGTACTAATATACATTATAATAAATAAAATGTACGACTATTTAGTCTTTTAGCGCAGGTTCGAATCCTGTCTGTGACCCTTGCACTTTTTACAATAATCGACCTTGACTGTATCAACTCTTAGGAAGTCACTAGGTCACATGGGGACGGACAGAATCAAGGCATAAAAGGGGATCGGTAAAAAAACAAACATTATAACAGTATATATATTTATTTTCCAACATTTACATATATGTTTACAATAAATAACACATCACACACACACATTGTCTGTGTACAGAAAAGCAATACATAAATAAATATATCTTTTAGCTTGCTCTCACATAAAAAATAATAAAAAAACAGTCAAGAGACTGCTTTCCGCTACTGTATTTATCTGTAGTTGCCTTCAACCCCAACGAGAACTCACAAGCAGTCAATTATATGTGAACTGAAAGACATACTTAAATTTAATAAGAATATATTATGCAATATAACTGTTAACAATCTTAAAATTTCCAACAACATTATACGTATAGTTGCAAAAACGAAATCTCAAATATACGTTTAATAGCAAAATATTACAACCAATACATGCCAATATATTTATTTATTATCATAGTAAAAAAATTGCATGGTTTACAGATTCTTTTATTGAATTTTCATATTTTTTCCGATTTATTGATTTTAAACTATATAACCCCAGGTATGTAACACATTTAGTTAAAAATATCCATTTATTTGACAGGGTTGTTTTGTTTTCTTCATCCTTGATTTAAATTAAGATTTAAAAACACTCAAATTATTAAATAAAGGGCACATTAAAAATATATATTGCATTAATCGTATAGAATTTAAATTGTGCAGATCATAGCAGTACACTGTCATCCTTAAAAGACAGCACCTATTACAATCACACGAGCACATATGGGCTTAAAATTGCTACTTAATCGATATACTGTGCCCTTTTTACTTTCTATGACTGCACTGCTTTTACTTCAATTATTTATTTGAAGCCCCTATTTACTCGTGTAAATGTAATATCAGCTGTGTAGTAAAGATGACAGTGGACTACTGTGAACTGTACAGTTACTAGGCGTAGAGGTTAGTGCAATAGTACGTAAACCACTCAGAATATTAACTCAATCATATCAGAGACCATTAGCCATGTCCTGTTCTGTCCTGTCTGTATGGCAGCTGTTCTGTCAAGAGCTACACTAACGTGACTCAGTCAGTTACCAATATTATCCCAATTTTGGAATGTTTTAAATACAATGCAATTAAATTAATCTTAACTAATATTTGTATAGAATTACTCTGGCTACAGAGCTTATAGTGGGATACTACGATATATGCATGAAAAATACTACGTTCTATGAAACATTGATATTTGATGCAATTACATGAGATGTTATTATTTCCTCTAAGGATAAGAAGGTTAGAAAATTGCACATACCTATAAGGACCTTTGTGCTGCTTCTGGAGTCAAGGGATATTCTGGAAATAAGGGGGGGTAGTGGTCGAGATTCACGAGGAAAAATTTACGGCACTAATCTTAATTCGTGTCTCCTCGGAAGAAGGGTAAGTCAGATTTGAATCAGCCTCTCCAGTCAAAGCAGGCAGGGGGTAGCACACCCGTACCGTATGTCCTTGCTGGCAAAAACCTTTGACTCTTAGGGAAAAAACCAACTCCAACAGTCTCCTCCCGCAGTCGACTAGACCTATCGAATTATTCTTCAACCCAAAATCTCAACGTTTGTGGTTAGTGATATGCCACTCCTGGGCATCCATAAGTTGCCCAGATTTAAGTGACAATCGGTTTTTGCTGTACACTGTTTGGATTCAACTGGAAGGTATAAACCATCCAGAAGTGAATTCTCTGGGAATAAATGAAACTTTAATATATTATTTATTTTGATTTTGTATGTACTTCACTAAATATCTATTGCAATATATATATTATTTAGACACAAACAAGAATAAAATATTGCAAAATTAGGGTGATATTTATCTAGAATAGTATATTTGGTTTGAGTTTTTCTTTATTTTGCTTTAGAATTTAAACACTTAAGAAAACTTAAAAAAACCCATTCATTTCAAGTTGATCATGGCTCACTTTCAGCGGCGTTAGATTCTTGGTTCAAAATTGTAGCTGTAGTCAAATAAATGAAGATGAGATCAAAGTAGTCCTCAAAGAAAATAATTTTTAGGACTCAAGAACTCGCCGAATAAAAGTCGTGACGTTATTCGCTATTTATCGAGACAACTTATAATCACAACGTGGTCTCGTCAGGTACATCATTACAACTATATATGTGTTACTATGGCAAATAAACATTATCATAGTTAAATTAACTTCACTACCTATTTCCAAATTTAGTCTATAGTAAATTGAAAATGGATGTACCAGCATTAAAGGGCTAACTCTTGATGTACGTTTTCACTTACGGTCAAGACGCGCGAGGTGTCAACTGGTGAAATGACGAGCGGCTACAGTGTTTATGAGATAAAAAATTACTATGATGTGTTAATTAGATTATTATAATTTCGCAAATAAATTATTTCCAAGAACATAAAAAAATACCACTAAACAGTAATGAGCGCTCATTTTTACAAAAAAAGTAATAAATTGTTTTGCATTTACAATTCATAGCTAGTTTCATTCTTGAAATGCTGTAGAGACATTGTTGATTTAATGTTTTCACTTTGATATCTTTCAATTATTAATAAAATAAGTTTAATTTGAGATTGTTTTCTTAGTGACATTTTGATACAAGCATGAGTATTTCAAGTTTTAGAAAAACTATTTCTTAAAATTGAGGAGATTCTCACGTAAACGTAATCACCAAAAATTTTGAGAAAAACGAAGTGTTTGAATAATTGAAGAATAATAATATTTCTATTAGATTTTAACATAATTGAAAACTGAAGTTTTATTTAATAATATTATAAAATATTCATTAGTGTTCAACACATTTTCATTTGTTTTGATAAATATTTTTAAAAAGTTATAACGACAAACTTAGATTTTCTGTATAAAATGGTGGATTAATAATGATACTTGAAACAGAGACTTTACACTACTTTTCTGTTGGCTCCGAAAGTAGTAGAGGAATCCCATATTCTGTTCCACAGATAACTATTTATAGTAGAGTTTGCTCGTTGTTATTTTATTTGACAGAGACACAATGGAGGGATGTTTATTAGTAGTCCAAGAGCGAATAAATAGGACGATAAAGGACGGGAAACGAGGCACTTGCCAAGTTCCCTCCGTGAAAGTAGCTTTGATCAGCTCTTTGCTTTGAGCTGAATTATTAGTTTCCAGTGCGGTTTTTACAAACTAAACATTCTATTACGCTCGCGTCCTTTTTTAGTTTACTGTTCTCTTTATTAATATATTCCTTTAATTTATTCAGTAAAAATATATTTATTACATTACAATAACAAAATATCATCAATATAAATGGAAAGGTTTTATTTTACTGGCACAATCGCCGAATAATTGTTAATATTATTGATTTTGCAACATGCTTAAATGTTTAGGTACTGTGCCTAGTCTATTCTGATTTAATCTTATTGTACACTTTTAAATTTAACATTGTAATATCCCTAATTGATTAATAGTTAGTGAATACCGTCAATTGAGATATTTTAAAATTGTAACTCTCTCATATCCCGAATGTTTCTTTGTTCGAAACATATCTTGAAAAACTATTGAATTAAACCATTCTAATTGTAAAGTAAGAATTATTTATATACGGGCTATATCGAAATATATTATGGTGCATGTTACGTAATGGGGGTTTGCTTAGAGCTATCTAAATTTTGTAAATTGATTTTATAGGTTACAATAATGGTAGTACGTTTGTACAGAGCTGTACTGTGTAGTGCCTCTTAATCCCTTTATAGTTATCTCAGTATATTACAACCAATTACTATCCTACACAATTGTGTGATTATCGCCTTGACTGTCACTACAGATCTATACTGTGACTTCTTTATTTTGATTTAGTACAGAGAGACTTTATATACGTTTTAGCGAATATTCAAAGTGTATGGCATAGTAATTGTTTATAATATGCTGAGATAACTAACTGTAAAGGGCACTACACAGTATAGATCTATAGTGAAAATCAAGTCGATAATCACAATTGTACAGGATATTAATTGGTTATAATATGTTGTGATAACTGTAAAGGGATTACGGGGCACTACACAGTACAGCTCTGTAGTGACAATCAAGGCGATAATCACACAATTGTGTAGGATAGTAATTGGTTATAATATGCTGAGATAACTGTAAAAGTATTAAGGGGCACTACACAGTACAGCTATGTAGTAACAATCAAGGCAATAATCACAATTGTACAGGATAGTAATTGGGTATAATATGCTGAGATAACTGTAAAAGTATTAAGGGGCACTACACAGTACAGCTATGTAATAACAATCAAGGCAATAATCCCAATTGTACAGGATAGTAATTAGGTATAATATGCTGAGATGACTGTACAGGGATTAAGGGGCACTACAGAGTACAGCTCTGCAGTAACAATCAAGGCGATAATCACACAATTGTGTAGGATAGTACTTGGTTATAATATGATGAGATAACTGTAAAGAGATTAAGGGGCACTACACAGTACAGCTCTGTAGTGACAATCAAGGCGATAATCACACAATTGTACAGGATATTAATTGGTTATAATATGCTGAGATAACTGTAAAGAGATTAAGGGGCACTACACAGTACAGCTCTGTAGTGACAATCAAGGCAATAATCACACAATTGTGTAGGATATTATTTCGTTATAATATGATGAGATAACTGTAAAGGGATTAAGGTGAACTAAACAGTACAGCTCTGTAGTGACAATCAAGGCGATAATCACACAATTGTGTAGGATATTAATTCGTTATAATATGCTGAGATAACTGTAAAGGGATTAAGGGACACTACACAGTACAGCTCTGTAGTGACAATCAAGGCGATAATCACACAATTATGTAGGATAGTAATTGGTTATAATATGCTGAGATAACTGTAAAGGGATTAAGGGGCACTACACAGTACAGCTCTGTAGTGACAATCAAGGCGATAATCACAATAGTATGGAATAGTAATTGGTTATAATAGGCTGCGACAATTGATAAGGAGATTAAGGGCCATATCACTGTACAGCCCTGCACTGACAATCATGGCAATAATCACAATAGATCTATGCATAGCTGACATGTGTATAGAGAACCATATATGGTTATAAGAACTGTTCTGTATTGTCCAAGGATAGTCCAATATACAACACGTGAGGAAATATCGTACTTATGAAATAATGTTGTCATATCTTGACAAAATATGTCAATTATTAATTGTTTCTCATTACATATTTATTTTACCTTTTAATTGGTTAAGAGGTAAAAAAGCTATAAATCGAGGGGCTTGAAAAATTCTCTAATATCTCTCTGAACGTTTGTATGAACAATATCTATGTAAATAACTGACCTATAATTTAGAAATTTTAAATGGAGTTTCATTTATATATAAGAAACATTGGATTTTATGATGGTGCATTTCACTGTATGAAATTTGGCAGAGCGTTACCAAAACCTTGCATTGGTCTCATTAGTAACAATGAAGGCAACAAAAAAAAAATAAAAATAGATAGATGTGTACCAAATCTAAGCACAATGGTATGGCATTATAACCTGAGAAAAAGGACGATAAGTAACTCCATTGAGCTTTATTGATCAATTATATAAGTTATTTAATTAAAAAAGATATATACTTGATGTTTAGGTTGCCACCTATTAAGGTTGTAATACCGTGTAAGTCTATTACGCGAATTAATGCTGCCCTGACAACCTTAAACTGTTGGTTTTTATTTTAAACCATGTTTCCGTTGAAATAACAATATTCTTAATGCAAGGCCTTTACACACTTGCTAGACATATTTAACTGTTATGCACATAAAAAGTTACATTAATTGCAATTCATTATTTATATGTATAAAATGTGTAAAATTTATGCGTGTTTCCTACAGTTCAAGCATACAGCTTGGTATTTTGAGGAATATATATAAGTAAATTATGCTAAACATCGAATCTGATCCAATGGTACAGACGGGGCAGGCAGTATTTTGGCTCTTTTCCACGCATTAATAATCCAAGCTTTTGTTTGTTGGAATGAGTATCTCATCTTCACAGTCAATTATATGATACCCTGTTTTTCATTAATTTTCCATGATACTAAGTATAAAAGTTACAGTTAGTTTTTAAAAAAACACCTGCTGTGAATAGGTGCCATACGGAGTTGAACGTGGCCTGTTATTTACCCCTACTTTTGACACTATTGCGTTATTTTAAATATTTATTATTCTTAGATTATCTAACTGAGCCAAAAGAAATATAATGAAGTAATTATGTCAGACATACTGACTAATAAAATAAAATGAGAAAACACTGAAAAATACTGGGTTAGTTTTGGTTTCTCTTTTTTGAAACTCAGTAGGGTCAATGAAGGTTTCTGACAGGACAGTACTACCCCTTTCTTGCTGCTTAAGCATTTTGCATCTTATTTCCTCCTAAAGGAACGCTGATAATATCGATGAAAAGTTCAGAGAAGTAATGCATCGATTAATGCTATTTTATACCAAAATGACTGTATAAAACTTAATAACTTATAAATGGATGAAACTGTTATGTTTTTTTGTGTTTTTTTTGCCCGTAAAATATAAGTACAGTCCTAAAATCTTTTTAAAATTTCAAATTCAAGAGGCCAAAAATTAGTTATATTAGATTATAAATCATTGATGTTAGTGATATTAGAAAAAACACAACATTGTGATTGTCAGAGTAAATTTCGCACAAAAATGTACAAAAAGAATATTTCAAGGTATTTTTTGCGAACACTATGCTCAGCCCAGCTGTCGTATTAACAAAGGTTTTACGGTTTTACATATTTATTTTATGTTTAATGTATTTTTTTAGCAATAAAACTAAAGTCTAGTACATTTTCTTACTAGAACTTCAAAACTAGCCTCAAAATGGTAAGTTTGCACTCCATATATATAAAGTTTATAATTATTAAATTTGAATATTTTTCAGGTCTAATGGCTCAAAAACATCAGTATGTTCTATATTTATTGCTGGTACGGGCGATTAACCGTTCCAATGCTCCATTGTTTGGACAAATTTGTAATTTATTGAAACAAATAACACAAACGCCTAACATAGTCGACAGTTTAACCAGTTGTAGAGAGAGAGTTGGTCGTACATACAACCTTTATAGAGGCCCTGCAGAAATTTAATTAAAAATAAATTCATTTTGTAGTAAATGTTAAATTGACTAAAATTGTCGATGTTTGATATTATAACCACAACATATAACTAATAATTGAGTAATTTCAGTAAACATTGAATCACAAAACGTACTTGCTCCGCCGGGAGTCGAACCCGGATCTCTCACTTGCAGGGTAATGGTAATATGAGGTAATATTTGAGTAACAAATACAAACTTGAGGTAGACCTGTGTGTTCACGCAAGCCTGTGTTCATGTGTGTTAGAGCTGGATAGTAAAATACCAAAAAAACATATCACACTATATCAATAATCTCTATATCTAAAGCTCTATTCTAATGCTCTATTAAAATATTCTCATAATGTGAATACTGTAAAATATACATATTTAGAATACTAACTGAGTATAAGCCTAACAGAGCACTAGCGCGCGCGCGCGCGACGCACACACACACACACACACACACACACACACACACACACACACACACACACACATATATATATATATATTATATGAAAGCTGTTAATATTTCTATTTTAAATACATATCATTTTACTATTCCCAACATTTTTACTTTAAAGGAGACTCATAAGACTCATAATTAACAAATCAATAAATCCAATAAAGTAGGATAAATCCATAATATTATTGCTAGTAACTTACAAATTACCCCCACAATGCGGAAATTAAATTTTTATTTTCTTCCCCATCTTCGATATGCGATATAAAATACCTATATATTATACAAAAGATACGATTTTCTAACTATGTTAAAACACGCTAACATATTTCAACGATAAACTCTGTTCACAAACACAAAATAGATATTTCCCAAATACATCGTGCCTACTGAATAACGAGGGACAGGACTGTATACGGCTGCGGAAGAGTTCGACAAATGTCACACGTTCGCATAAATGTCAAAGAGGATACAGAAAGGAGAATGGAGTCAGTCATCCTTACAGTGCCATTGTCATCAAGTATACAAAGTGTTCAATTGTGCGAACAAAATGTATGCTACAGTGAACAGCGGCCTAAAATGAATGAACAATTAAAGTTTTGAATGAGATTGTCTCTAGGATACTGTGAGGTCATGTTCATTGGTAGTTATGATTTAATTGTTTCTTCTTTCAAGTTAGAGATTTTCCATTGTAGTAAAATATTCGTAGGTATAGTATTTATTAACTGGAACCATGCGTCGTTTTTTTATAAACCTTGTATTTCTCGATTATTATATAATTTTTAAGTTTTAAATAGTACTTTTTTTGAGGAAGAGGCAGGAAAAAAATGCAATTAAGCACACAGGTGGCCAGCCTGTAGTGTGGGACTCCCCTAAAAACGGGTTTACCCACTAAAAAACCTCCTCTACTCTTTAGGATTCTAACCTGGGATTGTTTATCACATTACTTCAGGCTGGGCCTAAATTTGGCTTAAGCCCGTGGGGCTCGCTCCTTATCCAGCCGCGCGGTCAAGGGGATCTGGGCCACTTCGCGGTTTCAGATCGGGTTTCTTTTCCAGGAGGATACCCCGGACGAACTGTGACAAACAATCCCAGTTCCCTTCATCCTCCATTATCTTTTTTACAGACCGTATCCACCGAAAAAACCCCGAGTTTTCTTGTGGCCTCCAGGCGGGCCTTTCCCAACGCGGAGCAGCGGAAGAAGGTAATAATAATAATAATAATAACAATAATAATCTCTTTATTGCATTTTAAAACAATTTAACATTGTATCGCAATCGTCATAAACAAAAATAAATAGTCCCAACTATACCTTCATACACATTCACACTTACAATTCATACATTCGCTCAGGCACATTCAAACTGACTCCAGATACAAAGCAAACATATACATACCGACTCCAGATCCAGAGCAAACACATACAAACTGATTATTTTAAATACTGTGCAATTTTAGACCTCCCAGCGGCTCATCATGAATTCATCGACAGATAAAACGCTTTTGACACCAAAAGGCATTTGAGACGAGTTTTTAATTGATTTTGATTGATGGAATTTTTTTATACTCTCAGGGAGCTTGTTGATGAGTCTGACACCAACTTGTTGCGGGAGGTGTTGTGATAACGTCAATCTGTATTGACTAGTTCGAAAATTGTCCCTGCCTCTTGTCCCATATTGGTGAACGTCACCGCCACGAACCAAATCACACTTTGATTTGCAGTACGGTGATCACCTCAAGAATGTAGAGGCAGGGCAAAGTCAGCAACCCCAGCTCCCTGAAAGATTCCCTACACGATCTCTATAATTCAACTTTGCAATGATTCTGATTGCTTTTTTTTGGAGCTTGAAAACTCTTTCCATTTTGTTTCTGGCACAACCTCCCCAGAGTCTCACTCCATACGCAAAGTGTGGGTGGATTAAGCCGAAAATAGGCCATTTTTAAAAACTCTGAGGGAACAAAACTTTTGCTAAATGCCGCAAGGCATATATGCCTGAGGCTACTCTAGCACATACATTGTCCACATGATCAGCCCAGGTCAGTCCCTCTATCTAGGAACATTCCCAAAAACTTTGTGGAATCAGTTTCCTCTAAACGAACATCATCCACAAACACAGCAGGGTGCGCTGTGTGATCATTTTGTCGAAGGCTAAAATGTATGACATTTGTTTTAGACTGATTTGTTTTCAGGTTTATTTCAGCAAAATACTGAATGCATGCATTCAATTCTATGAAAGAATTGATTTCCAGATCTTGGGTTGATTTGTTTTTTTGAGACAGAGAGTAGTGTCGTCAGCATACTGAACCAGCGTTCCATGCTGGATCACTGATTTCAATCTACAGACGTAAACTAGAAACAAGAGAGGCCCAAGGATGGAGCCCTGAGGGACACCGTGGGTCATTTTAATTTTTGTTTGAAACAACGTTCGAGATCTCCACGCACTGGTCTCGATCCTTGAGGTAAGAAGCGAGCCACAAGTGCGAGAGCCCCCGCACGCCGCATTTCTCCAACTGGTGCAACAGTGTCTCATGATGCACGCAGTCAAAAAGCTTTGGATAGGTCGAGGAATATGCTAAGCACATGTTCTCGCCCTTCCATTCCATCGACAACATTGTCCAGGAGGTTGTTCACAGCATCCACTGTAGATCTGTTTTTCCTAAATCCAAATTGTTCTGGATTCAGAATTTTGTTATTTTCTAAAAAGCTTGCAAGTCTTTCATAAAAAATCTTTTCAAAAATTTTGCTAAACACAGGCAGAATTGAGATTGGGCGATAGTTGCTTGCAAGGCAAGGATCGTCCTTTTTGAAGATCGGGATGACTTTGGCCGTCTTCAGGAGAGGACGGAAAAAGTTCCCCTTTTCCAAAGAAAAGTTTATCAGTTTTTTGTGAGTGGTCTCACTATGTGCCTGAAGCAACGTTTGAGAAGCCACACTGACATCCCGCTGGCATCACACGTTTTTTTTTTTGAGTTCAGCCCTTGTATCACACGTGCTACACCTCCCCCTCACACACAGGAGCCAAAGCCATGGATGCAACTGGTTCAACAGCATCTCCCCCGCCGAACCGAGGTTCAGTGAACGCCGAGTTCACTGTAGCAACGGAAGAGAAGTACTTATTGAATTCGTCTGCTACTTGAGCTTGATTTTCAACAATTTTGTCTTCAATTCTGATTGCAATTTCTTTGGTGTTTTTGCTCAAATTTGTATCTCGAGATAAGTCGTTTATGATTTTCCAAGCAGTTTTTGAGAAGTTTTCGCAGTTACCCAAGGCTCTATTTACATCATACGCTTTAGCTGCTCGTATAACTTTTTTATAGATCCTTCGGTAATTTCTGAAAAAAGTTTTGAAATTTTCGTTTTGGGTTCCAATGAAAATTTTGTGAAAAAATTTTAGCTTCTCTCGAGACACAAGAATTCCCTTAGTCACCCACGTACCTTTTTGTGGTTTGCGATTGACTTTGGTCCTCCTGAACGGACAAGCAACATCCAGGTAATAGTTGAAACCATCACTGAATGCTGCATACATGTCAATCGACATTACACCAAACTTGTCTAAAAACTGCCAAGGGCTCGACTTCCAAAATCTCATTCAAGTGGTGGAATATTTTGGGGCCGAATTGTCCTGGCAACTTTAAATTTAGAATTTTGACTTTCCAGTTTGCACCCATGAACCACGGCCTCCTGCGCAAAGTGGTCAGAGATTGCAGTGTTTCAAAACAGAGACTGTCAGGTCAGGAATGTTGGAGACAACATTGTCGATGGCAGTACTCGTTGTAGCGGTCACTCGTGTCGGTGAATTCACGGACCAATTTAGATTGAAAGAAACTAGAACATCACGAAGCCGCTGGGTGAGGGGGTCAGTGGGATCCATTACATTAATGTTGAAGTCTCCCATTATTAGGAACTTCACTGAGTTTGAAAAAAGGTTATTGAGAAGTTGTTTCAAATTTTTCAAAAAAAAGAATTGCTGCATCCATTGGGTGATCTGTATAACCCAATGACGGCCTATTTTCCCCAAACAATCTGACACGATTTCGATGCCTTCAGCCTCAAAATTCATCTCAGACATGTTGTTGTTAATTTTGAAAGGTTCGAATTTTGACAAATTTTTTACAAAAATTGCCCACACCGCCCCCTTTGAAATAGTTTCGACAGAAGTATTTTGCCAATATAAAATTTGGAATTTTGAAAAGATGAATCGTGTCGACTATGAAACCGTGCTCAGATACTATTAAAACATCAGGTTTAAGTTCTTCGCACATGACTGCCAATTCATCAATTTTGTTTGTTGCGATTTGGGCATTCTGGTGAACCAATTTAATTATTTCTGTTGAGAATTTTGAATTTTGAATTTTTTTGGGTTTTTTGAAGATGATTTAGAGTTTTTGTATGCTTCGCAACTGGATCCGAAGTCACCCCTAGTCCGGCTTCCCACCGACAAGATTGTCCATGTTTTTTGATTCAGGAGAGCGTCCATTTTTATCAGCACTGCCTGGCGTAGGTGATCCCCTGAGTGCTTTCGGCGTAAGTGACATTTTGATGTCTTGGTGACTGCTGAGTGGTAACAGTCGACCCCCCGTCAGCAGCAGCAGGCGCCAGCTTTAGGACGGTGGTAAGAAGAGCGGGGGGGCGCTGTAGCAGCGAGGATACGCGGCGGTGACACAGACTCCCGGAGTCTCGAAGGAGCGGGGTCTCAGGAGTGCGAGGCTCGACACTATCATCCCGCGAGTATCCGCTTGCCCCCCGCATTGAGAGATGTTGACCGTGCTTCGTAAAACATGCTCCGCCCAATTTTATTGAAATCAACTACTCGGATGTTATGTCGAGCAGCCAGCTCCTCAATGTAAGCATTTACGAGCACGGTCTCATCGTGTATGGGATGATCAGGTCCCAGGTCGTGTCGAAGCGGCAGAGTGACTCAAGAACGAGCTCCATGTTGGCCGGTCGGTCAGTGATGTGAGCCTCCAAATGACGGTAGATGTTGCGCTGTCTGCCCACCGCCAGATCGTTTTGAGCCGGCTTGTAACACCTCGCAGTGGATTCCGGGCCGAGATGGTGTGTGGTCCGAGCTCAGGATGTCTAGCAGGCCAGCGCCGGGCATACACACGCCATCCAACAGAGAACGGAGGGGCGGTCATGTTCCTCACAAGTCCCGCGATGTGTCGGCTGTGACTATCACCTCTAATATTTATGTAGCGGAAGTGGGGGGATAGGTGTACGGAATGCTTGTGAATTTGTTTGAGGTATTCGGATTTTCTCTATGAGGGGGTGGGATAGGGATTTTAGAGGTAGTTTTTAATTTTTGTTTGCGGAAAGGAGATTTTATTTCTTTTACAGGCAGTACTTGAATTTTTTTCTTTTTATATGGAGTACTTTTTTTTGTTTTTGTTTGGGCCTTACATCTGTCCATGGCTGATTACAATTGGCTTCCACGTCCTCTCTTGCTGACAGCTGTTGCTTCAAGTACCGATTTTCTGCCTGAAGGACTTCTGTAGTTGTTCTGAGACTATTGATAATATCAGTACTCTCCGAGCATCGCGTACACGTAGCAGTCCACAGGACTGCACTGCGCACTGAAAATCCACGGAATCAGGCGCGCAGGGTCCTCCGGTGGATTGAGGAGCGATTCACACTGTATGCCGCGGTCTACCGCGGAGACGCGGGCGATCTGTTCGGTGCGGGCTGTGTTCACTGGAAAATATTGGTCTGTGAACTGGAGTAAGCGAGAGTCTGATTCGATTGTGTGATCCAGAGGAAGTTTTTTTAAACTCGCTTTCAAGGCGCTCAACCTCCTTTTTAAGGCGAGAAACCTCCGCCACCGGATCTTCAGGTGTCATTAATTCTGACGCGATGCTTACTGGTTTCCCTGGGGTCAGGTGTAGTGGCGGTCAGTGTGTGGCCAGGGGTCGGGCGTAGAGCAGACAGGCGCAGGCGGTGAGACGGGTGCCGGAGGTGTGGAGGGTACAGATGTTGCAGCTGATGCAGTTGGGGTGGAGGGTGATAAGGTGGTCGCAGGACGAGGCTTGGTCAGTGGCGACAAGATCGAACGCATGGTGACTGGGTGTTCGCCACTATGTTTCTGGTTACACACATTTATTCTTGTCATATCGGCATCAGTTTTTATCGATGCCCCGCAATTCCTCCCCAAGCAGCGCCAAGACACTTCACCATTTCTCAGAATCCCTTTGCTGTCTATATTTTACGTTGTTGAAAACGATGCAGGGTTTTCCAGACTTGGTTTTTTTCAACGGTAAAATGTCATATTAGATTAAATAAATAAATTAATAAATAAATAGTTAGATAAATAAATAAATAGATAAAAATGCAATAAAAAACTTCAATTGTAACAACAGTAACACATAAAATCTTATAACAATTAACAATATAAAATGAAAGAGTTAAAATCATTAAAAAGGTGTGTTCCGCGTCGTCGGGAACGCCCGGCAGTAGATGCAATCCGGTGAATCGGTCTTGCCCATTCGGTCCAGGTACGACTTGAAATAGCCGTGACCTGTCAGGAACTGCGTGAGGGTCGTAATTCACCTCGCCATGCCGCCTTTCGACCCATGGTTGAACCTGCTCGATGAGTCGCGCAGTCCATCGTCCTTGGGTTTCGTGCTCCCAGCTGTGTTGCCACTGCTGGAAGGTTCGGGCACGCTCTTCGGATCTTGCTGCGTCCTTACCGATCTCCGCCTTGTCTCTGATAAATCGCCTTCCTCTCCCCTGCCAAGAGCTTGACAGGGATGACTCCGGCAACCACCAGGACGGCAGGCTCGGATACTGTCCGATAGGCGGAACACACCCGGAGCGCAGCTTGACGCTGAACCCGGGCGAGTCGCAACCAATAACATTCCTTGGTATAAGAGCGTCTGCCCACACCTCTGCCCCATAAAGGAGTACGGACTGGGACTGCGGACATCAATAACCGTCTTTTCCTGGACCGAGGACCCCCCAACATTGGCCATCAGCTTACTAAGATAAGAGACCACCTTAGCAGCCTTGTCCGCCGAACGGAAGATCTGGTCTCTCACCAGCTTAACTTATTGTCCACCATGACTCCGAGGTACTTGGCGGCACGAGTTGACTGGACCACTTCCCTTCCCACTCGCA
Source organism: Homalodisca vitripennis (assembly GCF_021130785.1). Lineage (NCBI taxonomy): Eukaryota > Metazoa > Arthropoda > Insecta > Hemiptera > Cicadellidae > Homalodisca > Homalodisca vitripennis. The sequence goes on from NC_060212.1 coordinate 21,976,435, forward strand.
GCGGGACGACGGTGTCAATTCTTTTCTTTGTGAGAATCACGATCTCCGTCTTGCTCAGAGCAAGCGAAAGACCGTGATCGGACATCCAGGCGTTGACCACTCGCATAACCTGGTTCAACATTAGCTGGGCCAGCTCAACGTTGCGTGCGGGGAATGAGAGCCGCAACGTCATCTGCGTACCCAACTAAGACGCTTTCCTCTGGCATCTCGGATCTCAGGAGGCTGTCATAAGCGATATTTCTCGAGATCCCGGGCCGAGTATTGAACCCTGCGCGGGCACCAGAGGTGACTTCCACCGTCCGCGCTCCGTCTGGAGTGTCAAATATAAGACGCCTAGAACGGAGGTAGTCCTCGATGAGCCGCAACAGATACGTTGGAATTCGGAAGGTGTCACGAAGTTCATCCAACATATCGACCCATCTCGCCGAGTTGAAGGCATTCTTGACATCAAGCGTAACAAGAAGCACTACTCGGCGGGAGAAAATGGTTGTGGCTCTCGGCTCTTTCAACTGCTTTATGTACTTCCGTAATCGCATCGATTGTTGATCGTCCCTTTCTGAAGCCGTACTGACGAGGGCAAAGGTCCCCGACAGCTACCACGGCAGAGAAATCAGGCGGGGAACGGATTAATTTTTCAAAAAGTTTTTCCAGCCGTGTCCAGCATGCAGAGAGGTCTGTAGTACAACGGCAGCTCTGGATCACCTTTGCCCTTGCTAATAAGCACCAGCCTGGCGGTTTTCCAGGGAGATGGAAACACTCCTTCAACCAAGCATGCATTGTACATTCTCAGCAACAACCCGGGATTGATGGTGAAAATCTTCTTCAGAGCCTCGCTGGGAATCCCGTCCGGCCGGGAGCCTTGTTGCTCTTCAGGGTGAGAACGGGAGGTTTCCAACTCCTCAATAGTAAAAAGCAGAACGCTCTCCACCCGTTCGAAGTCAACTAGTGGTCGCTGTGGATGTACAGGAAACAGGGCAGTGACGATCCTCTCCATGTTGGCGCCCTCCATGATGGAGGGGTGGAGAGCGGGCGCCGAGTTTCTGGGTCACAACTTTGTAACCCAAACCCCAAGGATCGGAATCGACGTCGTCCCCGAAGTTTCCTCCAGCTATTCGCCTTGCTCCTGTTGATAGCTCGGCGGAGAGACTTTCTCGCAGCTTTGTAGACATCCGACTTACGAACTCTATCTGCAGGGAATTCTCGCTCTATCCGCAATCTCTTCAGTCCACCAGTAGACGGGTTTGCTTGTCGCGGCGGAGTTTCCTTCGCGGCATAGACCGGTCACAGGCCGAGACAAAAAGTTCCATCGGGGATGTTACTAAAGCTTCGGCGCCAGCCTCACCAGTATTCGCCTGCGGTCCCCGAGAGATGACCTCGGTGAACTTGACCACGTCCAGTTTATTGGTGTTCCATCGGCGTGGCCCATCCCGGGATGCGGAAATAGTACCATAGTTTTAAATGGTAGTATTATGCATGGATATTATATTAATATATTGCATGATATAAAATACACATATAGTTTATTGTTACTTACGAATAAATCAGAAGGAGAGCATCAACATGTTAAAAAATGTCAATAATTTTACAGATTATGTTTGTCATAGCTTTAAACGTCAAGATTTAAGGGAGTGTACGTATTTTATTTAACTTTTTACATTTACGAGTAATTAGTTATTTGTCAAACTGTTAATGTAAAGTATGCTGATTTATAAAATATGACTTAGGAAATGCTGTTTCTTTTTTTTAACCGTTATAACTTTGTTGAACCATTTGCACCTCAACACAATCTATCACCGCTTCTGTTTTTCTACGGTAAAATGAAAAATATATAGAAATAGAAAGCGACGTTGTGTACTTATAAACAACTATCTTTCTCTCAGCTCCCGGACCATAACGAGTTTAGTTTAGTTTCCTATTATAGTTTTGTCACGTTGAAGTTTTTTTTTAGTCTTTATTAAAGACAATTATGAATATGAAAATTATATCTAACAGGAAACGGAAAATATGGTCCTAGCAGTAACTTGAACAAGAGGGAACGAAAATCTACATTATTTTCACAATAACACCTTTTTGATGCATTTTGGCATAAATTAACAATTAATAACAAATTTAATTACTGAAACATTGAGACAATACCTGTGGACGGTAGTAATTTTTGAATCAAATATATTTTGAATAATATACTGGCTTGATTCAAGTATATTTCATACTTTCACATTAGTGGTAAATATATAATTTTAAGTTTTGAGTATTTTTTATGTTCAATATACCTAAGTTGTTCAACTAGATTAATGATGATATGATGCTCCAAAAGTTTACTAGAGTGGTTTTGGAAAGGAGGCAGGAACTTGGGTCGGAATTTATCATGCAATATAAAACAGGTCACCTACTGTATTTAAGCAATGAGAATCTTTCCGACTTTCCGTAAGCTTCGTGGTGTCCTTCTAGGTAGTTGAATTTTCTCCGTCTTTTTCACCGTATATGGATCTGATTTTCCATTTTGAGTACAAAATTGTGCTTCACATTTAAAGGAAGGTAACTGTCAGCTGCATTTTGTGTCATATCCTGAAAAATATAAAATCAGCTATTTGCTAAACAAATTCCGACGTAAAACGTATCTACTTGAAAGCAAATGTGAGCCATGGGTGTGCATAAAGTAGGGCTCAGGCCCTGACCCCGAAATTTTTAAAGAAACATTAACAATGCACTCAGTAGTTTGATTTTAGGTAAATTTTGCCGTGCATGATTTAGTCCGGAAGCGCGCCTTGAGATATATAAAGAGTACTTCGTACCTAAATTTTCTTCAATGGCCTAATTTTGAAATTCAAGAAAGGACACATAAAATCAATATTTTTTTGACTTAGTTGCAAGAAGTATTTACATTTTGTTAATATTCTTCGTTCTTTCTCATGGGACTTATGAATAGATTTACAAAATACCTCTAAAGCAGTCCGAGTACAAAAATAAATAGAACAGTAAGTTAAGAAAATGCTATAAACATTCCAGACAAGTTTTACTTTTCTCCTCAAGATTCATAAATAAAGGAGTTGTGAATTAAAGAAAGTTTATACATGTGCCAACTTATGTTAAACAAAGTTAAACGAAATGGACAACTAAGCTATCAAAGTAACAAGGTCAGTGTTTAAATAACACATGTTCACCACGTTTTAAGTTCCTTATACTCAGTTCCTGGATATAAAAAAAGTTCTTGTTGGATCTGCATGTAATAAATATCCGTGATTGATTAAATTCGGTTGTGCCATCATGACAATTGCAACGAGCTGGTTTATATAAGAGATTTACCTACAGAATTACATGTCTTAATGGAAATGTATGTTGAATCAGTATTTTCTTATCATTATTAAAATTGGATTATCTTTTAGGTTAAGTTTAGATTTTATCTAAATTTGCTTATTTGCAATTTACTGGACAACAGTTAATTTTAAAAGCAATTGGAAAATTAGAAGTGGCTACTCAAATTAAAATATTAATAAACATTTATTTATAATATGATTGATCTAAAGTGATCGTACATAAAAATACCCTGTGTGAAAATGTGTTTCCTCAAAAACCCATTATCTGTTAGGTGAACTGTCAGTGAAGATAAATATACTGCACGCTTATGGAGAGAACGTGAGATGATCCTAGTCTGTGGGAAAGTCAGTGTTAAATAAAGCTTACTCCTTTCCCGAGTAGTCAAGTTTAATGAGGCTTTCAAAACAGTAGGTTCACGGTAAAACACTTCTGAGTATAATTCAAATAATTTTAAATGTATAAAAGCAAAATACATCTGCACGTGCTCAATTTAGAATGTTATTAGAAAAATTAGGTTGAAAAAACATTTTAGTTTTTACTCAGGTTATTATAAAAATAAGGTTGTATATTCCTAAAGATTATTTCTTTCCCAAATAGTTTTCAAACATGTTTAAAAACGAATTCTACAATGTTTTAGCGAAAAGTAATAAATAACGATAAACGTTGAGTGGTAATGCAGGAGTTTTGGTAATATTTATTGTACATAATTTTTAAATAACTGTATAATTACTATACACAGAATCAATAATAACAACGATGGTAATATACTTTCATTGAAAGATCAAACTGTTTTTCCGCCTTAAAATGGTACCTGGGAACAAAGTGTTACAGTGAAAACGTTTATCCCACAAGTAACCTCTTCTTTCTGTTAATAATTAAAATCATTGCTTTTTATATTCTTTCCATTAATTCAGTTCTAGCAGTGACTCGCGGGTTCACACACAATTTCGCAGGTTTTTCACCGGTATAAGCACTTCCTTTTCGAGTTAATTATATTTCCAACAATAAAAGATCAATAAAATATATATACAGCTCTAAGAAGCCTACTTTCAGAAAAAAGACAACTTAGATATGTTTCATAAGTCTTTAAATTTATAGTAAATGTTAGACTACATAGTCTCTTATATCTGCTCTGCTAGCAGTTACCCGCAGGTTTGCACGCAATTTAATAGACGTTTACGACCACTGCTGGTTCAAGTGGATTATATTTCCGAGGAAAACTTAGGGTTGGTTTTGCCTTGTTACCGCATACAATTATATATATATATATATATATATATATATATATATATATATATATATATATATATATATATATATATATATATATATAGCTTATATTTATGGTCATTGTAATTTATTTTGTTCTAAGTATGTGTATTTCCATAGTTGATTTCGTTTTGTTTCCCGATAAAGAAAATATATAACATCAGAGAAGTCTAACTCTGTCAAAAGAGAACTAAGATGGGTTTTATTATAGCTTTTAAATTTATAGTCAATGTTTTAAAACATCCGAGAAAATTTAGAGCTGCTGGAATTAGTACATTACTTAAATAGAACCGTTTAGTAAAATATCATGTAGCATAGTTCTTGTCGATTGATTCAAAGGCAGCCTTCGGAGTCAAATTCCAACCTCAAGTTTTAAGACATTCTCTAAGTTAGATTAGTACTTACCTAATCACTGAAATATAATTTGGCGTTAGTAATTTTAATCACCTAATAGAACATTTTCTCACTAAATATTTAAACAAATTAATGATAATAAACAATGTTTAAACAAAACAGTTGATTACATTTGACAGGCACATTTAATTAATATCACACAAATTTAATAACCAAGATGGGATTTTCGTAACTTAAAAGACCAGTGGGGCGTAGCCCGTGGGGTTTCTTTTCAAAATAAGGCTATATTCATCCTAGGATTCGAAAGAATGTCCAAGTGAAATTTCAGAACAATCGGTTGAGTATTTTACGCGTGAAAACAAAAGAAACAAAGAAAGGCACTTTCACATTTACAAAATTATTGGTATTGTTTCTGACATCTTTTCAATTTCATTTTATCGCTATCCTTCATATTTAAGTGTTAATAAAAACGTATAACTGTATGAAATATAAAAAAAAAAATAACTTAATGATTTTTTGTTGACAAATTTGGCCGCCAATTTTGTAGAATTATAACATGGTGTGAGTCACCAATAACAAAGAGTCCAATCAGTAAACAATTTTGAAATCTAAAGTTACTTTGGGAAATAGCGTAACGGACACAATAAAGGAAGAACGGAAGTCAAATTTCTCTGATATCAGTTACAAGGGCCACTGCTACCTTCCTCTTGATTAGTCGACCGAAGTTAACTTTCCGGAAGCGGAAGCACAGATGTCACGACGTATTGTCAATTGTGACGGAGTTCCTGAACATTGGACCGGAAGCCAATTTGCTCCTTGAAAGGCTTACCGGTTACAATGTACCCGGAAAGGGTACATTTGCCGAGAGCGCTATCCTTAGTTTCGGTAGTGAAGCTGTCCATTCAAAGTAAGGTATATTTCGTCTTGTCGTACAATAAAATGTTTTCATCAAACCGTTACTACAACATGAAATAAAATTATAAAGATTGCAACAGGAAATGAAAAATATTTAGGTCGTGTACCATACTATTTATGCCCAAACATTTCCAGTTGAGTATTTTTGAGTCCGTAGTGTATATTATTTTGACACTCAACAAATATATATATATATATATATATATATATATATATATATATATATATATATATATATATATAATTTAATTTATAATTTTTAAGATTTAATCAAAATAAATTGAACGGTAACATTTTTATTACTAGATAAAATATTGGATAGTTTAAATCGATCGATACAGTTAGCAAGCTAGATATGTTTTTATTGTAACAGTAATTTAAAAACTCTTTCAATTATAATTACTGTTGGATAACTGTTTGGTTTGACTTAACCTTATTCTAATTTCCAGTTATCCTTAATAAAAATAGAATATATCCTACCGAACTATTATTCGAGCAGTTTCCAGTTCTAAATATAAGACATATTTTATTAAGTCCCTATTAGTATATATTTGCAATAATACAAATACAATACTTCAAGAAAGTACCCATACATATTGAACAAAAAATAGTGTAAATTTTGAATTTGATATTCCCAGATCGGTACACACTATGGAAATTAATAATTCGTTCTATTTAGCTCACCAACTATATAGGAATCTTCCAACTGATGTCCTGCAGGCCGAGGGTGGCGGTGCTGCCTGTACAGGCGAAGGGTGGGCGAGTGGTTGCTCGGCCTGAGCTGGGCGGCGGCAGAGGCAGTCATTCAGTCGCAGTACACATAATGGTAAATTGCACACACGTTACAATCACTCCCTCACAAACACTTACACATCCTTACACACGCACACACACCCTCGCACACAAGCACGCACACACTATCAACAAGTTCCGCAGTTGGATTCCCGCTCTGGTTGTTGAAGTGCTCAGATCGTTTGACTTGTAATTTTAGGTTAAACCTCTGTGCATACGTCCAGATCAATTACTCTGGTAGTGGTAACTACTTTGTGTATAACTGTTTTGTCTAACATCACACTGACCCTCTAACTCAAACTAGAAATATTTAATACTTTATATATTTTGTAAATATCTTAACATATAAGCTATTAACTTTGAGCCTGTTTAGGCTGGACCTGTCATGTCGACAGGTTCAGCTCCTCGCCTATGGAAGCTCATGTCGAGAGCGACCATGGAAATAAAAGAGGCAGTAAGTACTATTTTGCCCACAGATCATGACTATTCTAACCTAAATCTAAATAACAGGGGAAACAAAAGGGTACAAGAAAATAATGACACAGATGGTTCAGAACAAATTCAATCTACCAATGATTTTAATTCACCATTACTTAAAAAGCCTCACATACAACGTCTCTATAAACCTGAAAATTCAGGGCCTTTTGAGGTAATCATACAGGATAAAAAAAGAACAAAATAAACCCCATTTACAGTAGGAAAAATACTTAAAAAACATCATATGGACATGACCACATTACACGAGCTGGTAAGAATATATCTTGTTTATTTGTAAAAACTATATAGCAGCCAATAATTTAGTAAATTCACCACATCTGTTAGAATTTAATGTATTTGTACCCTCAATTAGAGTACACACTCTCGGTGTAGTCTATGCAGAGCCCGAGGTAAGTGAATTAGAAATTTTATCTGAGGCATCGTCAATATACCCAATTATTCAGGCTGAAAGAATCAGACGTAGAGTGAATGGTAATGACTAACTCACTAACACTCATTTTGTTAAAATAACCTTCGAGTCTGAAAAATTACCAGATTTTGTGTACCTTAATTATGTTCGTATGAAGGTAGACCCCTATATGATTAGAGTGAAACAATGTTATCGTTTTTTTTTTTTGCCTATGGACACGTAGCTAACTCACCTTGTAATAAACCTAGAATATGTAGGGACTGTGCTGGACCCTTCCACACAGATCCTTGTGAGGCTCCCCCGCAAGTGTGTTCACTGCGGTGATTCACATAGCAGTAACTCTAAATATTGCCCAGAGTATATAAGGCAAAAAAATATTAAAGATCGGATGAGTCTCATGAAAGAAGGTTATCATGTGGCAGCACAGTATTTTCCTATTACTTATAAAAAACAAGGTAAACCATCTCGATTAGTAGTAGGCCTATCTTATTCACAGTCGCCCAATTAGACTTCACTGATGATGAAATCTACCCAACACTACCAAGCTCACAGGCATCAACACCTATCAGTCAATTAAATGTAAGTAATAGGTATACACCACTGCTTGCAGTCTCAGAACCAAGTTCATCCCCCCAGCAACCGTTTTCGTCACAATTTAAGGTTAGTAGAACTAGCTATCGTAGGCCCATAAGAAATAGTATTTTATATAAACCTAAAGAAATAAGTAGGCCTATTGTTGATAAAAACCAATTCGCCTAACAAACCATGTTCAGGATGATAGACTTAGTGTTCAAGATAAGTCCCACCTCACATCACTCCTAAAAATAAAAAATTGAGGAAATCAGAAATAAATTGAACTCTACAAACATTATCAATCTCAAACAAGTTGATGAAATTTTACTAAGCTATTTAAAAACTGGTACAACATTCAACAGAAAATAAATTCACCAAATATCAAAATAAAATCTACTCCCGGAACATCGCCAAGCAACAAACTTAGGCCTATCTCAACAAACGAAATTAGTTAATAAGAATGGTAACAAATAAACTTAACATAGTACAGTGGAATGCAAGGTCTCTTAAGCCTAAATGGCCCTGAGGTCATGCATTTTAATTTACAAAAAAGGAGATCCACATAGTATTATCCAAGAATCTTGGTTTACAAAAAAATGATAACCTATTAGATAATAATTACATTGTACATAACCTTAACAGACCTGATGGATATGGAGGAACCTCCTTTATTATACATAAGTCAATTTCATTTAATGTTGTTACAGAATATAACGATAACTATACACAAATGCAAGCAATACAGGTAAATAATTACAATAGACCTATTATCATTTATAATATATACTGCACAAATAATAAGATTAGGAATAGTTTTTGGCACGAACTATTTAGCCAAGATAAAGGTTATACTTTGTTATGTGGTGATTTTAATGCCCATCACCCTTATTGGAATTCGAGCAAAGCAAATCACAGAGGTAATATAATTTTCAATGAGTATAATGAATCACAATTCATACTATTAAATAATAAAAACCATACAACATTACCAACCCTTTACCACCAAGCATCTACAATAGATCTGGCCTTCGCCACACCCAATGTTCATCATGCCTTAGTAGACGTATGGGAGGTAGGTAATGATTCGTTAGGCAGCAATCACCTGCCTACATTCATGCAATTTTAATATTAATTAATTCCCTATCTAATGACTTCAATGTACATACAATTTATTTTAAATAATAAATGGAACTTTAAAAAGGCAAAGTGGTCTCTATATACAGAGACTGTTGAAAAATTGACTAATGAACTGCCCAGACATCCCATTGGAAAAACAATGGGATGAAATGTATAGAATAATTAAATTAGCAGCAGACAAAGCAAATACCAAAGTACAATATAGCAATTAAAAGGCCTAAATTTACACCAAAACAATGGTGGAATGAAGCTTGCTCTCAAGCTGTTGCCAGCAGAAGGCTTGCATTTAGTAAATTTAAAAAACTGTATGACTGCTCTCAATTATCAAAATTATCAAGCTGCACAAATTAAAGCTAGGAAGTAATTAGAATAGCTAAAAAACAAGGTTGGGAAAATTTATGTCAAAAAATTAAGGACAAAAATAATTCCTCATTTGCATGGAAAATAATTAAAAAACTTAAAACTAATAATAATGCAAATACAATTTTCTTCAACCATTGAAGACAACGATCTTTGGTGACAAAATTCATGTGCCATATAGCCTAGTTCCGGATTCAGTTCCCATGGAAAGCGAGATAATTATTCCCAGGTACACCTTCTATGAAAATGCTTCTCCTATAGAAACTAAGTTTAGTATTAAAGAAATAAAATGTAGCCATAGATTTTAAGAGGAAAGATACAACACCTGGTTTAGATGGAGTATCTTACGGCATGTTAAGACATTTTACCACTCGTTGCTCGATTATATATCCTAAATATATTCAATAATATATGGAATGGAAGTATAGAAATTAACCAAGTAAGTGGAAACAAAGCAGAATTATAGCTATCTTGAAACCGGAAAAAAATAAACATTTGGAGACTTCATATAGGCCTATATCGTTAATACCCTGCATACTAAAATTATTTAATAGAATTATTAAAAAATAGACTGGAATGGTTTGTTGAAAACTCTAACATTCTCCCAAATACCCAATATGGATTTAGGAAAAGAATAGGATGTAATGATTATTTAATTAATTTTGTTTCAGAAATTCAAACTGCACTGACTTACAATGAAACTACTATTGCTGCCTCTTTAGATTTATCAAATGCTTATGATACAGTACACATACCCAGAATTAATAGGAAAGCTGAAGTGTTATAATATTCCATGGAAGTTTATTTCTCATATTAATTCATGGCTAATCAATAGACAATTAATTTTAATTAGCTCTAAGTCAACTATAACTAGGGTCACAAATAAGGGATTACCGCAAGGTAGTGTTCTAAGTCCCTTGTTGTTCGCACTGTACATAGCTCACATTAATGACTATATTCCTAATTATGTAAAATTACTTCAATTTGCAAATGACATTGTTTTTATACTCCCTCTGGAAAACATATCGAGACAGTCTACACAAACATGCAACACACTCTCAGCACAGTACAATCAAACTTCAGTCAACTCCATCTGGAATTCAATGCAACCAAAAGTAAGGTAATCATATTCACACGAAAAAAAAACATTAACACTGATAAACAAATTAGAATTAATAATCAAATAATACCTGTAGTAAGTTCTATTAAACTATTAGGGTATGATTATAGACAATAAGTTAGATTTCAAAACTCATATTAATAAATTGTTTGTAAAATGCCAAAAAGACGTTGATATATAATAAAGTCTGTAGTTTGTGGCACTAACGGTGCAACACCTGAGTTTGCAATGATTATATATAAAAGCTAATAAGAGCAAAATTAGATTATGGGGCATTTCTTTATGGACATGCATGTAGAAAAGAATTAAAAAACTAGATTCAATCCAAAACCAAGCCATAAGAATATCACTAGGTGCTTTTTAAAACAACACCAATTATTGCTCTACAAGCAGAAGCCGGTATTCAATCCTTAAGCAACAGAAGGAAGTTTCTATGTGATAAATTTATTTATAAAATCTTAACTCATGAAAATCATCCAGCATACAGAAATTTAATGTTTCTTAAAAATGTTTGACAGACTGTATGTCATACTGGAAGAAAAAGAATCAGCCCACTGTACATACAATCTATATCAAAAATTCATTCCTTAGATTTAAATATATTAAAAAAGGAAAGTTACCTTTTCCTTTTGGGATTTCAACAATCCAATATTAATGAATGACCAACAATATTAAATTTAAGCACAATATAGATAATCCACATACTACAAAAAAGGTAAGCAATAGTACAATTACCAAACAAACCTTTTTGGAACTAATCAATACCAACTATGAACAACATTTGCACTTCTACACTGATGGATCAAAATCCACATTGGGGACAGGTGCAGCTTACTATTTACCAGAGCTGGACATCACAGGTAAGTTTTCATTAGAAAATCAGGTTTCTAGTTACTCAGCTGAACTACTTGCTATTTTAAAAGCAACACAAACCTTTAACTCAATAGAACAACAAGATATAGTAATATTTTACTGATTCACAAGCAGCTATACAAGCACTCGATAAAGTCTATAACAGCTATAAAGGAGAAGGCATTCCAGTGAGTATTATCTATGAAGTTTATTAAAAAGTGGTAAAAGTGTAACATTTCAATGGATCCCGGGACACTCAGGTATTTATTGTAATGAATATGTAGATAGCCTAGCCAAAGACTCAATAACGAACGGCAACAAGATAACAAATATTTACATTCCACCAGATGATTTCAAAGCCTACCAACGGAGAAAATCTGCAGCAGAAAATGAACAGGAGTACCAACTATCACAAAAAGCGCAATGGTATAAACAAATTCAGACAACGACTATTCATAATCGATGGTATAGTACTGCAGACTTCAACAGAAGGGAAATGGTAAATATTATTAGATTAAGGTTTGGACATGCCAAGGTAAACGCTAGACTATATGATATTAAAAAATATTTCACACCATTGTGTCCTAAGCTGCACTCAAGCTCAAACGCGAAACACTAGACCATGTAATTTTACAATGCCCAGCCTACGAATATGCAAGAGATCGGTGCTTTAAGGTAATTAAAAAATTTAACATCAATATCTAATATTAACTTAACGTATTTAATGAAATTAGAAGACATAAAAGTATATAAAGAAATAAATAACTTCCTCATGACCATAAACAAATACATTTAATAATAAATCAACAAAAACACAATACATATATGTATCCTGGTTTTGGCCTTTATATCCGTGGTCCATATTTCGGATTAGGAATGCCTGAAGGACCACTGGCGGGAAGACTCCCCAAATCCTGAATATCTATCTATAGAATCCCATAGTAATCCCGCTATTTATTAACAAACACAAACGATGTAGGTACACAAAACATATATGTCCAATACATTAAAAAACCCAAACTAATAATAATAACTAATTCTTCCCAATTAAATTACCACAGAGGTTTAACAACACAGTGAACCACGAGGCTGCATGGGATTATGCCCGAGCCTTTATTATAAACAGAAAAAAAAAAAGTTCCGCAGTTCCTTTCATCTATTCTGTAACATAATGTACGATTAGCTTGACCAGCTCCGATTATTCTAACATTAAAGTATGTATATTTTCTCTTAGTTTTTGGATTCATTATCTTTAGTTTCAATTATTAATAGAATATCGTAGAATACCACAAATACAGTTTTCACATATATAAGTGCTGGATTAATACAATTTTTAGTTTATATTTATATCACACTAAGCGGTTAATTGTTTTATTGTTAGTTTATGCCAACAATGTTCTCATAATTAAGTTTATTAGTGCTGCTGGACTGACTTACAGTAAGAACTCTAATCCTGCACACACAGACGTGGAGTCTGTAAAGGAATGTTTCTAATTTTATTTTTAATATGTTTGTAAGTCAATGTATCCATGTATTGTTTGGAAATAAATAAATGAAATGAAATGATAGTACTTAGATAATTATCAAACTAATCGAGTTTAGCAATTAAGAAGCTAATCTTTCCTATTTTATATTCTACCAAAAAATCTGTTTTATTATTTCATACCAATGGAGTTTTTATTTTTACTAAATATGACATAAGGTTGTATTTATGTATCTTGCCTACAATGTTCAAAATTACAAAAACTATGTTCGGTTCCTAATAAATAAAGTAAATTTAACACACTCATTTAAAACAAATTAAAAGACATCTCCGTTTTTTATTGAAGTAAATATTGTAAGTATGTGTAAGTATATGTAACATTTTGAAAAGTTTTCCTTAAAAATCCGATTAAACGACGTACTTTAGTTTCATAATTTCAGTAATTCATTTTTAATTTTAATTGGAATCCATTTTTCTTTTAATGGCCTTATTACAAAATGTTTAACTTTTAAAAGCACTATTTCGTCTAAGGTACAAATCGCTAGGTGTACATGTATATATTATATAGTTTATAAATATATACATGTATATTTATTTAATAATTATTAAAAGCATCTTAGTACAATTAGTGCAATTTATAATGGCTGATTAATATTTTGCAGTTAAAGTAAAAGCAGTCTTTTCATCCTATTGCAGAAAATTTATTTGAATATTTAATACTTATTAAGGATTTCATTGTATTTCCTGGCTGTGCTCCAGAATACATAAAGGAAATGTATTATTAATTGTTTTGAATATTTAAAATTTATTTTAATTGTTAAGAAACCAAACTAACTATTTCATTCTAAAATTTTTAGGCATGAAACGTAATGAACGAAAATTTTACAAACATCTCAACCATAAATTAAATATATAATAAAAAATTTTATTTCAATGTATACAAAATAATTTCAATAAACAATTTTGTTGTCCCATTATTACTTAAAGTTGGTAGTAAAAATTACATTAGTTGTTTGAAAACTGTGATTTGTGAAACGTTTTTCATCTTATCAATACAGACATCTGTATTGGTTACATTACGGATACACGAAGTAAGGATTGTCGACTATTGAGGTAAACACGTCAGCATTGCAGATAAGTTCTTTGTGTAATACATGTTTACGGCAAGTGGTGCCATAAATAAAGATGCACTTTAATAAACTTAGTGTCATATCTGATTTACTAGAGGCTATAAACACAATGATTACCACGTTACGTCAAACTCTGCACCACTTGCTATGTTGATCTACTACTTCGTTTTAAAGCTCTTTAAACTACTTTGTTGCAAGTTTACTACAAGACTGAAAAATGATTGTTTTCTGTTTTAATGACGATTTCCCATCTAATTTAATAGTTTTGATTATTGATTTATTTTGTGCCATCTTGACAGCAAACCAATGAACCCTCGCGATGTATGTACAGTGTACGACACAGTATGTTCATCCAGATTTATATTAGGAAAACGTTTTTAGAAAATAGAAATTAACTCTGAGAAGACGTTGTATAGCTCATTATACTCAGCACCATGATATATAGCACCATTTGTTTTCCAAAGGCTCTTATTTTATATATATATATATATATATATATATATATATATATATATATATATACATATATAAATGCTTAAGAATTTTGCCACGTGTACAATTTGTGATGAACTTATCAGATATTAAATTGAGCCATATGTATCAAAACTAGGCTCTATTACCATGTCTTTAACTCTACAGCTTAAATCCGATGGCCGTTGCCTTTCACTGAAGTCCGCACGTCAGACGTAGGATGTCATATTACTGTTTTAATTACCTTTTTGTCATAAAATGCACACCCCTTATTTAATCATATGTTTTCTAATAAATTTACAAAATATTTTTCTAAATGTTTATTAGCTAATAATGCAGCATAATGACTCTAACAACAGGGTAAATTCATAAAATAGAGAGAAACGAAATAATAATTAAAATTATCACACGTCAAAAACTATAATCGGGGCCCAAAACTTCCAGCTGATTTTAATTGTCATGGTTTGCACCACGTATACATATAATCTTTACACACACATGAAAAATTTACCAACACTTAGTCTCATTTGAAAAATAGGAAAACTAATATGTTTTTTTAATTCTATATTAGTCTAAGAAAGGTCCTGGCCCCTACCTTAAACGACTTTGCATATTGTAAGTTATACGTCATAATAGTAGTGTTGTTACGTTGAAGAAATCAAATTTTAATCGAAATGGTTAAAACTTATACCTGTTGTCATGTGGTTTAAACCTACAGTCGCACTGGAATCAACTATGTTGAGCTTAATTAAGGGATAAATTAAACAAGTGGTAATACATATACTTTAAATACAAGCTTTTCCTAACGTTTTTCACTAAATAAACAGCAAATATTAGGTGGTACAATTGAATTCAGAGCTGGAAATTGTTTATATTTAATTCGTATTCCTTTGAGATAATTTCATTTCTTACAAAACATAATACAAGTCCTTTACTTAAGGTAGGAACTTTAAAAACATTTTATTTTAGCTCAAATAACAATTTAAAATTTTTCTACTTTTAGAATGAGTTAAAGATTTATTAACCAAATTTGTATTATTCATTAAAATTACGTTTTGTAATTACACATATTTGAAAACATCAGATTTTTAACTTGTATTTAATCTAAGAAGTATGACGCCATTTAGGCATAAATAAGAAAAAAAACAAACACTGGCTTCCCATAATTTGTGATGGAAAAGAATTGATAAAGAAAGGAAGTATACAAATTATATTTCACAATGTTTTTGTTTTCATTTATTACATATTCCGCGTAATTTTTCCCGCGTACTAATAGTGTTACACTATTTAAAGTCCATTAATTGAAAGAGTTATTTATACAGTATGTTCATACAGATAAAAATACATGAAAAATAATAATATTGATTTGTAATTGTTATTTTTGCTGTATATTCTTATAGTAAAATTACATTTAATGAAGCTAGTTTTGATTGTTAGAGGCCACCTCCTATCCGCATTTTCGGGTTTATGTTATATTTTTAATTCGTATGGAATCTTTTCACTTGACTTACATGGAATTTCTTTGTTTAAATAACAATAATTCCAATTACTAAAATTATTATGCAATACATCAACATACTCAAAATCTACAAATAAATGTGAACATTATTAACTTTAGTATATTTTATATTTAGAGATGATTAGTCTCATGAATTCTAAAATATATAAAATGTTTCATATAGACGTATTAGGAATGACCTATATGAAATAAGTAAATTCTACGGGGTTTATTCAGTGTCATCAATAGTGGAAAGCCATCGGTTGGTCCATTGCAGAACTGTTTTGATTTTGGTGCTTGAAGGTCAATAAGCAGTTCTTCTCTCTCGTGTACATATGTGATACGTATTTTGAAAGAAAGTTAAAATAACATTAAAACTTGGTACGTATGTTTCTCTTTGTCTAAGAAAGCAATGTGTTGATTTAGGGGTCTAGAGAACAAAGGACAACCTGTCCGTCTGTGTTAAAACACTATCTTTATATTCTGTCGAGCACTTTGATATTGGTATAATAATGTGACGTAATTGGTTTCCATCTTAAATTTTGAGCTGACAATAACTTTACTTTATAATGCCCTAATTAATAATAAAAATTTAAAGCATTTTATCACAAGAAATTTACCAGGAATATTATATCTATCTCGCACTTTTGTATTAGTAATGATGCCCAAGGTAAAATTACTAAAGATTACAATGCGATCTTTTAAAGCATGTAGCGAACTTACACCAATAACATAAATAAATAACATTTTCCACCTTTTACGCATCACAAATTTACGTGCCGTACTATTGTTATGTGAGCCTGATTACTAATACAATAAACATTCAGATATTAATTTAAATTCTGAAAATTATTAGTAATAAATAATAAAAGTGACCAAAATAAATCTCTATTGTTCTTGTCTTCAGGAAAAAGTTATGTTGAAGAACAGGGATAGAAACTTGTTTCATAACTAATAATCTTCTAACTGGTTGTACCACCTTAATCTAAAACATAATTTGAGAACTCTCTATTTTCCAAATGTTATTGTTTACTTATTTCTGAAACTTTCTAACGGACTTTTGTCAACGATAAACAATAAAGCTCCGAAACAAGGATAGATTTAAATTATAATTCCTATGTATTTTTTTTAATTGGCTAAATTATAACCAGCTCAAATAATAACGAAAAATAATTTACAATAGTGGAACATTTATAAAGTATACAATATGTGTAGTTGTATACTTAAAAGTACTGTTACTATAACATTGACAAAGGATTCACTTTTAAATTACAAACCATTTTTATCATTTGTTTATAGTTCAAAGAAAACATTTTACTCTTGACTGGGCAGTTTGGTTAGATGCCGTGGGGTTATTGTGCTTCACTTTATTTAAACATTTCTATGGAAAGTTTCTAGAAAACTTTTCTAGTATGCTTTGAAGCAAAGGACAGTATTATATTTTTCATTGTCCAAGAAATATCCTATGAAGTTACATTTATTTGTTCTACTAAACAATAATGTAATTTGTAGACTTAACGCGGTTACGTAGTAGTAAAATATTATTGCGTGTAATATGTTTAAAAAAATACTTTTTTTTGTGGAGTATGATAATAAATATTGGTGTAATAATTATTCCAGAAAGTCTTAAATACAAAATAGTTCAAACGTTTGTTCGTGTTGTTACATCTAATAAACGTATATATGTTTAGATATTGTAATATGTTATAGATATTATGATGATCTAATAATTTTACTGGGAAATTAACATAAGTTTTCATTACTTACAAACTAAAATTCTCATGAAAAAATATTATTGATATTGGGTTTACTTTGTTTATATATATATATATATTTCCAAACTCCAATCGTAGTAGCTGTGTTTTTCGTTCGAGTTTAGGTTAGCCATTCATTATTAAACATCACGTAGGCTTTGGTCTTTTTATTTTTTTGGAAAAATTTATATTGTGTTCGTGTATCCTTCAAATGTACGGCCAAGTGTATGTACATTTTTATTTAACCAACAATTCCCGAACGTGTGATAAAAAAATTACATTTTGATATACTGTAAGCATCCGTATATGAGGATTATTTAATTTAATTCAAAACCAGTTTTACAGCACTAAAAACTCTAAAATAAGAATTTTAATGTAATTAATCATTTTATTATTAATCAAAATAATCAAAGTATTCCACTATGACATATATTACGACCTTTCTTATTTATATATTATGGCGTAGTTGAACTCAATTGATATTTTACAATTGTTACAAAATATCTTAATACCTACTTAAATGTATCACGTTGTATATAGTAATATTATCATGATGCACTTGTTACAAACATATCCCTTAGTTATATTAAGGACAAATAATTTCCACCCACCCTATTTTAGGGGCTATAATAGTCAGCAATGTTAATTTACTTTTATTAATTAAGTTTGGTTTCTATTCCTGTAGAAATACAATTTAAAAATGAAACGCTTTACCAATGTTAACCTAACGAAATTTCTTTTTAAATATAGGGTCTTATGAAAGTTGTTTAATCTTTTTAGATTAATCTATTTCAAATTATTAGTACTTTATTTATAAGATATTTAAGATTATTAATTATTTAAGATTATTAGTACTTCGAAAATGGATAATCTATTGAGACTACAATAGTTTCTTGATAGTTTTGAAGTAGGATTTTTCAGATTAAATCTTACGTTAAGCTCCTCGTATACAGGATTTTCACTTATTGTAATTTGTATATTAGTACCTGTTTAATTTAAGTAATTTAACTTTTTTTCCGACTGTTCAGATTATATACTAATTTATTTCCTTATAAAAATGGAGAAAAAAATAATGTTTTTACGTATGTATTTACCAAAAGATAGTTCAATAGGGTTTTTGTACATTACCACAAAAATAGACTTTAACACCTATCTGATATCCTAGGGCCGAAGTGTATAGATTTAAGCCTAGTTATACCTAGTATAGGTCACAAACATGTCATTTAATCTTTAATAGTTATATCATGTTACAGAGCCCAATTTGAATGCATACGTCTCAAACTATAAACTGACACGTGTATCAAAGCATAGGTCAATTAATTGGTAACGATTATATCTGATAAACAAAGCGCATAACCTTAATACAAACAAAATCAAATAACCTGTGGAGAAATAGATAGATTTTGCGTCAGATGGTGCTAAATATATTCAGATATACAAATGCCTTTGTAGAGTTGCTCTTTATAGGAAGAGATAAAAACATTTTCTAAATGAACATTTGAACCGACATACTGTGTGGTACACGGTACATTCATCGCAATAGTTTATTAGTTCGTTGTCAAGAAGGCACTAAATAATTACAGTATAAATATCAAGTTAGGAAATAAAAATTATCGTTAAAACAGCAAACCATAAGTTTTATCAGTCTTGTAGTAAACTTGCAAACAAAGTACTTCGAAGAGTTTTAGAAACGAAGAAGTAGATCAACATAAAAAGTGGAGCAGAGTTTGACGTAACGTGGTAATCCTTGTGTTTATAGCCTCTAGTAAATCAGATATGACACTAAGTTTAATAAACTACATCTTGATTTATGGCACCACTTGTCGTAAACATGTATTACACTAAGAAACTTATCTTCACTGCAGACATATTTACCTCAATTTTCTATAATCTTTAACTTCGCTTATCCCTAAATCTGTCTGTATTTTGCCGATTAAAATGTTATAAAAATCACGGTTATCAAAAACGACAGTCACTGTCAAATTTAAATAATAATGTGTAAACAATTTTGTTACTTTAAATTATATTCTGTCCTGCAAATTTAATATTTAAATCTTAAAATTTATATTCAAAAGTTAAATTTTTCGTTTTTTCCCCACGGTCTACAAATATTTGATCAAATAAGGCACTTATATCTACTGACAAATAATAATAATACTTCTACTTTATGTGTTCTGAAGCACAACAGAGAATTCAACAATATGCATAGTAAGTATTAAACATTTAAACAAGGATTGATTGATATTCGATTCAAAAACAAAGTTTTGTTAAAAACTATTAGTCAATAATTTAAATACGGAATCTCAAGTTATGCACCTGCAGAAAGCATTGGGTCGATATGTACATAATAATGTTTTATGTACAAAAACTAAAATTCTATCATTGATATATTGATCCACTTCGTATAGCTGTTTACCGATCATAAAAGTGTAATTCTTTTATTTGCAGTTAAAATAAAACATATATGTAGTTCATCTACAAGGATTACGCTACGCTATGACATCAAGTTTCTTAGAACAGCCAAAGAAAAATTAGATATTTAGTCAAATATATAATTTAAATGTATTTTATTAAACTTTTACTGTGTAGATCAAATTTCATGTACGTCAGTAAGTGTCAAATGAAAATATACATGAAGTACCCAAAAAACATATTCAACGTTAACGAAATGTTTTCAATCATCAATTTTCTTTCGTGTTGTAAGAAAACGTTTTAGTGAGAAGATATCATTGTATATCATGACGAAATGTTTCTTTTTATGAATGAACAGCTTCACTACCGAAACTAAGTATAGTGCTCCCGGCAAATTTGTTCTTTCAACCGGTAAGCCTTTCAAGGAGTAAATTGGCATCCGGTCCGATGCTCAGGAACTCTGTCACAATTGACAATACGTGTTTCCGCTTCCGGAAAGTTAACTTCGGTCGACTAATCAAGAGGAAGGTAACAGTGGCCCTTGTAAGTGATATCAGAACCACTTGGCTTCCGTTTCTCCTTTACTGACTCCGTTATGTCACTTCTCAAAGTTGATTCTAACTTAAAAATGTTGTGCTCATTTGATTTATAGGTTACTCAAACAACTTCCAAAGCTTCTTTAACATCCAGCCAGAATTTCATATCATAATTGAAAATTATTTAAATCTGTACAGTTTTGATAACTTTTTAAAAGCTTTAAATTATTTGTATAGTGATCGTTATTATTAAAACATTTAAAAAATATTGCATAAGTAGGAGGAATTTTGATAATCAGTGACTTTATGTATAAACAATCGGAAAGAAATGGCCAAAATTTACAATAAATAAGCATTAAAAGTCATGTAGTAAGTCTCATGTTTTTAGCGTATATTGTTAGCTTTCCGTACCACATTGACTGCGGCAGGGACACATCACTACTATAACATCTGTCCTTAAGTGGTTGCATGACTAACAGTGCAGGTGTTAAGAATTCTTGACTCGTGTGCAGTTGAAAAGAATTCATGACTAGTGTGAAGTTGACAAGAATTCATGACTCGTGTGCAGTTGATAAAAATTCTTAACTTGTGTGCAGGTGTCAAAATTGCATAACTCGCTTACAGGTCTTATGGATTTATGACTCGTGTGCAGACGTTAACAATTCATGACTCGTGTGCAGCTTTCAAGAATTCTTCACTTGTGTGCAGATTTTAAGGATTCATGACTCGTGTGCAGGTGTTAAGATTTCATGAATTGTGTGCAGGATTTAAGAACTCATTTTAGAATTCATAAAAAAATTGTTGAAAAAGTAGGGAAAGATATTATCTCAATATATATTTTATTTTTATTTCTTTACATTATCATAATAACCTAAGTAAAAGCTATTAATTCGGTAACGAGCTAAAAAAACTGAACAAAAGAACTTAAATTTTGAAAAACATAACTGTTTTTGATTATGTAAAAGTATGTATCTATTCTATAAATAAAACTTACTTTAATAATATTCGGGAATATTTCATTGTTCCTGTGAAAATCTCTTTATGAAGCACTGTTGAACAGGAACAGTGGGATAGGACTAAGCATATTCAAAATTCATTTTTAAATGAAGTAGGATCATTTTATCTTCACATTGTGTTCTAATCAATAAATACATTGTTATAAAAAACTTAAATTCAAAAATATATTATGCTAAGACATGACATTATTGTATGAATACATCTCAAAACTTTACTTGTAAAGAATAATTATTGAACACGATTAAAGGTGAAATACAAAAATCTTTCCTTGTAATCTCAAGCCTTACTGTAAGAAAGGAAGTTTAAGGACCTGATGAGCGGTACATTTGAATTCCTCCTGCCGGTATAAGAGCCTCTCGTTTAAGTACTGTGGCTGAGGTTTTGCGAATAAGAGCTTAGTGAATCATGCATCATGCCAGCATTCTGCATACTGATTCCGTATAAAACATTTATGTAGTCTCTGGAGATTAAAAATCACGGTGAAAGTTTTCATAATTAAAAAAATACCCTATGGAGAGTTTTGCTATTTATAAGTCTATTGAGATCCTGCTTACTTGTGTAGGAAACAGTAATGGAGAACTGACATAAAATAATGAACGTTTGTTTTAAAGCTTTGCAGCATTTTGCAGTAGTATTCTGAATCGACACAGATTCAAAATGCAAATAGCATGCTGGGAAAGGTAAGGAACATGTTCAGGATAGGAAAAATCACCACCAGGGTACGAAATTAAATATCCATACTTATGTTTATTGCTGATTAAGATATAACATTTCAACATAACAATAGTACGATATTGTAATATATAGGTCACATGATTATTTGCAACATGAGAGGCAATTTTCTTTGTAATCACAAAACGTGTATTTCTATAAATTGTTAGAGTTATTTCCCGTTACAAAAATTGTCAGCGATACTAGGCTGTGCTATGGTCCAAATAGATAAAGATACTTTTTAAAAAGGGTATAAATAAAATATATTCCTTTATCCCATTTTTGTACCCTAACACATTTTATATAAACTGTAAGTTATATAATTATTTAAGTGAGAAATCAACGTCAACCAACCATATACAGACCCTTAAATCTGCAAATGTTGTTTCTTTATTTATTTATCTAGCATTGATATAACTATCATTTTTATATCTGGTAACCAGTTCGTTTGTGTCAAATATTAGCAAAATATGATCTGAAAAAATATTATCGTTCGATATTTTTAACCATTAAGGTACCTACATTTTTATGAAATATAACTTTCCATTGCTTTTAAAAATTAAGTAAAAATATACTGTCTGAATAATTATTTTACTTCATGTATTATGCATTAATGTGAAAAGCGAGTAAAAAAAGAATTTAAAATTATTTAAAAAATGTTAAAATTAGTGAATGAATGAAACCAAAAACTCTGATTTAAAAAGTACACACATTTCAAAATTGTAAAAAATATTCTAATTAGCCCTCCAACTGTTGTTCATCAAAATTTTGATTAACACAACCCAATTGAGATTGTTGGTCGTCAAAATTTTGATGAACAAACATTCCCTTGCATAATCACTTATTACAGTATATTCCGGCAACGTATCGATTCGATTCATGCACCATTGGATTCGGGAAAAAAAGCCTAAAGAATACTATAGTTCTATTCCTCTTTGTATTGTAGTTGCAACGTACCGTAGTTTGGAACGTAAAAGAAGATGATGCAATTCATTGTGACCGCCATGTTGTCGATGCCGTCTGATTTGTTGATGTGACGAGTCGTGTTTATTAGTAAGTTTTAGTAGGTTTATTTGTGTTTTAGTGTTGTGTTTAGTGTGTGGTGAATTGTTAAATATTGCAGTAGTGCAAAAAAAATATATTTTAGAATAAATAAATTTCTCGAAAATTTTTCGCAAAAGTTTTGAGTAATGACAAAATGAAACTTTTTTCGACTCTTCAAAAAAAAGTTATGGAATTTATTTTACTACTGCTGTATAGTTTACTTCATTCTGAGTAATAAAATATGCAATATAACATGTATTGAAGTAAAACTGTATTAGTAAAACTTTTATTAGCAAACTCTTACATATACACCCTATTTTCACAATTTATGCGCATTGCTGCTTTTTGTTATATAGTGTTATTATATTTTCATAAATTTGTATAATGCTTATGTGTTTCTGGAACTAGAATAATTTTGACACAAAATGGCTATCTCACTTTTATAGTTTACTTACTAGAACTTGGTTTGCTAGGTATGGTCCCCCCCAAAAAAAAAAAAAAAATGTAAATTTTGAATTTCATGGAAAAAAAATTTTAGTAAACATTTTTTTAAGGCCAAATTTAAATACTAATATTATTATATGTTTAATTCTGAACACACAAAAATATATACTTCTATATATATTACTTTTAATTTATATTTTTAATACATTTTTTTAAAAACCCTTGCACGAGGCTCGAAAACATGCCGCCACTACAGGAAAAAATGACTGCCAGTTGGAGGGTTAAATGTACAAAATTTTCCGCTTGACATAACAGGGGATTAAAATCACATCTGCCAATTACAAATGTGTTATCCAAGAGACGATCTCGTGCAAAATTTAATTGTTCATTCATTTTAGGCCGCCGTTCATTGTAGCGTACATATTGCTCGCACAATTTAACCCTTTGTGTATTTGATGACAATGGCAGTGTAAGGATGACTGACTCCATTCTCCTTTCTGTGTCCTCTTTGACATTTATGCGAACATGTGACATTTGTCGAACCCTTCTACAGCCGTACACCGTCCTGTTCTTCATTGGATATTATGTATATGGAAGCTTTATTCTTTTATTATCCAACGAAGGAAACATACCAGTTTTATTTTTATATACTAAGTGGTTTAGAATTCTGTTAAAATTTTTTCGCTTTATAATTACAATGTTTCATAATAGATTTCTAAGTAATTTTGTAAAGATTTATATCATTGCAATTTTTGTCATGAATGATTAAAACTTATTTATAATACATTAATATAATCAATAGAATATATTTTTGTAAGAATACAAATAAACGTTTCAATTTTTTTAGTATTAAAAAAGTAAAGTATAAATATTTTATTTTACTAGGTGAATTTAGGGCTAAGAATCCTTCTGTAACACTTAATCTGGGGATCAATGGCTTAAAGGTGACTTCCGAACCACCAATGGTCGGGCAGGAGGGCTGCTTGCAAGGACAGGATCTCTCAGAGGTTGCTTGACGTTGCTTGATCTGGTTATCTTGCGATAACCGTTGTATCCGCTACACAATGCTATTGCCCAGTATTGTAAGTGGTGGAAGAAAAAAACTATTTTTCAAGGAAGCGGAGTGCGAAAGTACTTAGAAGGTTTAATAATATGGAATTTCATATTTAGTTACCAACCATATGCATATGTTACTTTCTTAAGTTCAGTATTTTGTAGGCCTCTTCTAAAGTATAAGTAATTTCACAAATAAAAGTAACATCGTCCAATAATTACTAAAATTAAGTTGTAATACGCTAGAGATGTTAAAGTGATTTTAAAATAAATTGGCTAAGGGCGTTTGTAAAGATTTTGTGCACCAATTTCTTCAACCTGTAAATTTTCCATTATATCTGGAGTTGGGTTACGTATATTTGAATTAAAGTTTTGTTGATTTGTTATATACAACATATTATTAAAATATAATCGGCGTCATTCAATCTGTACATAATTTTTAAGATAAACTATCCGATATTATTTAATATTCACTGATTGTGCTAATAATTCAACTATTAGGAAATACGTAATATTACGGTAAATAGTTTTAATACGAGTAGACCATCAAAATATGGATGTTTTCGGATCTTATTCAATTTTCAAATATAATATTTGAAAGATAAGTAAAAAAGTAACTTTTGGATTTCCAAAATTACTTTCGTAAATTCTGAAACTTTCAGGAGGATGGACATTATTACAGACTCTACATAAAGCAAAGACTGCCTTGTTGACAACAATGTCCAAGATGTTTTACTGCAAGGGTTCTGTCCACCCTCAGGACAAAAGATACGCCCCCGCCTAGGGAAGCAATTATGGCTCAGGGACCGACATCTGGTCCCTAAGGATTAGGGTGGTCGACGTAATACGCTAGTGATGTGTAATTTATTTTTAAATGAAATTGCTGCAGGGCTTTCGTAAAGGTTGTGTGTACCACTTTCATCAAGCGGGTAAATTGTCCATTAGGTCTAGAGTTGGGGTTATTTGTTTCTATAAATAATTACAAACTGGTGGACAATAAACCACGACATTGGAACGGTTGTGTTCGTACGATATGAGTACACTGTAGTAGAGCTTTCTGGACTGAAATTGATTCAAATAATATTTATCATATTTATATTGTTTGAATGCAGACATATAAAACCACACCGATTTCAGAGTAGTTTTGAAGAAAATTATTTTTAGTACGTAAATGTTAGGGGCTTCAAGTTTTTAACACGCAAACATCATAACTAAAATCAATACATATAACCTAATATAGCCTAGGTATTTTGTTTTAACTTGATTCAGCTTATCATAAAGTGCTCAAAATTGCTTTAAATAAGCTTTCTGTAATGAATTGAAAAAAAAAAAATTTTGCTGAAACAAAAGTATTGTATTTAAAAAATTTTAGTAATACTAATAAATGACTAAGTTCACTATTTGTATTTACAGTCGAATTCTAATAAAACATTGCTATAGATATTAAATACATTTTATAGACGAACAGCATTAAACCGCATAAAATTATCATTTATTAATGCATTTTAAGTGTTATTCCGTCTCTTTATTATAGAATAGCTTAAGTCGGTATTAGCATAATAATCAACTAAAGTCCTGTTTTACATTTATTTGTTACACGCATTTGGGCATTCCGCCATCTTCCGTGTATATTAATCTCTATAAGAAATAATAAGCAACGTAATTTTAAACAAAACAATTTTATATTTGCTTTGCCTTATTTGTCATATGGCCTTTTAGAATATTATAAGGATCTTTATTATAATCTAGTTAGATATGTAATTCTTCATAGGTGCTAATTTTCTCCTTTACTTTCAATATCTAAAATGTTTTTGTTCTCTTCAATATTTGTGTAATGATATATCCCATAGAACATAATATATATAACATAACATAATATATAAGATACGAGATAATAACATAAATTATGAAGTAATAACATGCGGTACATGGTGAACTACTTCCCCCAAATTATGACAGAAAATAACAGTTTGAAATATTCATAATATTATCAGATTTTATAAACAGTAACTCCTGAACGTAGAAATTATAACTACCTGTAGCCGAATTTGACAGTGATTATGACGTTTAAAATCATTCTCAAAGATACGTTGTATAAACAACACTCGACTAATAATTTTCATAATCATGTTATCTTTAACAGATGCGCTTCCAGAAGTAAATTTTAAGGGGTTTTACAACGTCCTTGCTCTAATATATATTTTTTATTTTCTTTCAAGTTAATTGCTAAAGTGTTTATGAGATAGAAATTAAAATTTTAAATTTATCATTTATATAATTGTCATATCATATTTAAATTTGTATTTCATTATAATTCTTTAATATTTTTAAAACACGTTCAAAAGTGTATAAACTATAACACAAGTGATTTGTATTGCAGTTTTAGTGACTTTATGAGATTTTCAAGTACAATAAATCTGAGGAGTGAAATGACTTCGGAAGTAGTCAATTCCTAATATGTTTTATCTCTGAGCCAAACATAAGCCAATAAAGGTATATATAATGTGACAAACTTTTATTATTATATAAATATATTTAGATAATAAAAGTATTGTAAAAAATACGAACTTTTAAAAGCTTTCCTTTTGAGAAAAAATATGATAGGCAAAATGCATGAGAAATTCAAAGAATGAAAAAGGGAAGAAGGACAATTATTGACAGAAAACCCCATTATTGAGGTCCAAAAAGAATTACGCAGTATTTTTTCTCCGTTTTATCGCATTGGTCTTTACTATCTACCACTGGGTCAGGAATAAAGAAATTATTCGTCCTATACCTTTTGGTACATTTATAGTATCTACAGATACTCAGTATTTACATACGGCACTTAAAATTGTCGAGATAAAAGGTGCACTATTTGTCTCAGATAAGCGTGAATCCTGGGCCAGGTTCTATATTGAACAGCGATTAATTTTAAATATGTTTTATTTCAATAAACATAGTAATAAACAACAGTGAAATAAGTAGTGGATTTTTAAATTGCAAGAAACAAAGACGTTGGTTGAATAACTATGTGTAGAAAAGAGCCAAACAACTGCTTGATTGGAGCAGATTATTTGTTTATCATAATTTATTGATATATATTCCTCAAAAAAGACGCATATTAGGAAATATATGGTACATAAACATAGAAAGTAAAAAAACACACACAACTAGTAAATTATAAAGTAATAAATTAAAATTTTAACTATAACGATATATTTGTGTGGACTTTAAAAATTATATATATATTAATAGCTCAGTAAGAGGCTACTGAATAGTAAACATGTTAATATTAGTGAATATTGTTTTTAAAAACACTGCATTAAATCTTAAAATAAACTATGTACTACTTACTGCATCCATGCATATGTATTAAACACTTTAGGTACCATATAAAGTGTAAAACTAATATGACAGTAGAACATTTCCATCGAAGATTGTACATTCTCTTACGACGTTAATTTATATTAAATCGAACTCATAAAAAAACGTTTCAGATACAATTTACACTGAAGCTTAAAAATTGATATTAAAAAATGTAATATTTTGTATTACTCACTGGCTAGTCATCAAACTAAAAACGAGGTAACGTACTCATTACACGCAAGAAATAAAAAAAGCTACTAAGATATGATTATTTTAATCAATATCCCAAAAAAATTAAAACGCTACTTACGATGTTTTTCATAATGGACTATCCTTGGACAATACAGAACTGCTACTATCTTCCTATGTATAGTTCTCGATGTACATGTCAGTTATGCTTGGATCAATTGTGATTATCGCCATGAATGTCACTGCAGGGCTGTACAGTGATGTGATCCTCAATCCCCTTATCAATTGTAGCAGCCTATTATAACCAATTAATATTCCATACCATTGTAATTATAACCACGATTGTCCCTACAAGGCTGTACTCTGTAGTGTCTCTTAATCCCCTTATCAATTATCACGGCCTATTATAACTAACTAATATTCCATAAAATTGTAATTATAACCACGATTGTCTCTGCAAGGCTGTACTGTGTAGTGTCCCTTAATCTCCTTATCAATTATCGCGGCCTATTATTAACAAATAATATTCCATATAATTGCAATTTATTATAACCACGATTGTCACTGCAAGGCTGTACTGTGTAGTGTCCCTTAATCTCCTTATCAATTACCTCGGCCTATTATTAACAAATAATATTCCATAAAAATTTTAATTATAACCAAGATTGTCACTGCAAGGCTTTACTCTGTAGTGTCTCTTAATCCCCTTATAAATTATCAAGGCCTATTATAACTAATTAATATTCCATACAATTGTTATTATAACCACGATTGTCATTGTAAGGCTGTACTGTGTAGTGTCCCTTAATCCCCTTATCAATTATCAGGGCCTATTATAACTAATTAATATTCCATACAATTGTAATTATAACCACGATTGTCACTGTAAGGCTGTACTGTGTAGTGTCCCTTAATCCCCTTATCAATTATCACGGCCTATTATAACTAATTAATATTCCATACAATTGTAATTATAACCACGATTGTCACTGTAAGGCTGTACTGTGTAGTGTCCCTTAATCCCCTTATCAATTATCACGGCCTATTACAACCAATTAATATTCTGTACAATCGTAATTATAACCACGATTCTCAATTTGGGGCTGTACTGTGTAGTGTTCCTTTTAATATCAATCGTCACAGCCTATTATAACCAATTATCATTTCAAACGATTAATTAGAAAATTAACCACTGCGTAACTCAAGTTCTATTCCGTACAAGAATGCGATGTCCATGTGGGGAAATTTTGTTTAATTCTAGACCTTTTTATTTTGTTATTATTAAATAATTAGTAGTACCATTAATTCCGATATTATTAAGGGGAGTGATGCACTTTTTGAGCTAAAAAAACAAATTTTTTTTATTGCACAAAAAGAATCTCCGTTTAGTGCTAATTAAGTAGATATATACTTTTATATGTATGTCTTAATGTTATCTATAAGAAAAAATACGTTTTGTAAATGCTTGCATCTGTTAAGGTA
The DNA here is from genome assembly GCF_021130785.1 of Homalodisca vitripennis. NCBI lineage: Eukaryota > Metazoa > Arthropoda > Insecta > Hemiptera > Cicadellidae > Homalodisca > Homalodisca vitripennis. The sequence goes on from NC_060212.1 coordinate 22,006,601, forward strand.
TCACTTGATGCACAAAACGAGCACACTGCTCAGTTAGGTTTTTAATTTTTATACTTTTATATAGTCTTAGGTTACTCTATGGTAAATTCCAAGTTACTATGACTGACCACTTTGTTTTTTTAGCAGACAGTAGTGTTGTTTATAGATTAGCAGCTGTTGCTAGGTTATGTTATGATTGTTGTTTTCTTTCCAATTTTGATAAAGTGATACTGATTTGTGTAAATAGTTTGCTGTTTTACTTACTGTTGTGTTTTTTGTTTGAACTTTGGTGATCTTACAACTTACAATGCCTAGAATTAGGAAGTTTAATACAGCCAATAAATTCAAAGGGAACAGATACTCTTCAATTGGTGAGTCTGCTAAGCCTAGGCATAATTCTTCCACAACTACAAATGAGAGTAGGCCTATGCCTAAGAAATCATCTAGTTGGAAGAAACTGAGCAGTAATCAACTTCCTAAGGATCTAAATTTTGTAAATAGTGATGTAAATATAATTTTCAACTTAGACTTACTATCTAACCTTGTAAATAGTTTTACCAAATGTAAACATTGTAACAAAGAAGGAACTGTTTCGATAAATCTTGACAGTACATTTTCTAATGGGTTAGCTTATAAAATCTTGATTCAATGTTCCAATTGTGATGAAAGAAAAACAGGCATGAACTCAGATATTATAAGAAACTGTTATGACATAAATATAAGATATGCCTATGCTTTGAGATCTATCGGTAAAGGCCAATCAGCAGCAAGAATGTTTTCCGCTGTGATGAACTTAGCTCCCCCTAATGTAAGGTTTTATAAATATAATATAAAGCTCTTGTCAGCTGCCACGGAAGTATGTGAAGGTTCATTGAGAAATGCAGCAATACAAGCTATTGAGGAAAACGATGGTAGCAAGGATATCGCAGCAGCCTTCGATGGGTCCTGGCAAAAACGCGGCCATACCTCTCTAAACGGCGTTTTAAGTGTTACTTCTTTTGATACTGGAAAAATTCTAGATTTTGAGTGTTTCTCAAAGTTTTGCACAGCTTGTACACACAAGAGTATAAAAAGCAACCCTGAAAAAAAGCATCACATAGCCCTAAATGTAACTGCAACTATTGAGGATCCAGTGGAGGCATGGAGGTTGAACGTGCTAAAATTATTTGTGCAAGGTCTGAGACAAAGTTAGGAGTTAGGTAAATACTAAATACCTTGGAGATGGGGACTCCAAGGGTTTCATGGCTGCATTTGAAAGTGAACCTTATGGCCCTGAGGTAAAAATGTCCAAACTTGAATGTGTAGGCCATGTACAAAAGCGGTTAGGTTGTAGGCTACGGAAGCTACGCATAAAAATGAAAGGAAATAAGCTTAGCGATGGAAAGGCCCTTGGTGGTAAGGGAAGATTAACTGATGGACATATAGATAAGCTTCAGAGGTACTATGGATTAGCTATTAGGAATAATTTAGGTAGTACAGCAGACATGAAAAAAGCTATATGGGCCACCTACTTCCACCGCTTATCTACCGATGAAAACCCACAGCATACCCTTTGCCCTAAAGACCCTAATACTTGGTGTGATTACAATAAATGTGTTCTAAGCAATACTCTACACACATATAGACATAAAAATTCTTTGCCTGAGCCTGTTCTTTTAGCAATAAAACCCATATATAAAGATTTGACTCAGGCAGAACTTTTGGATCGGTGTCTTCACGGACAAACTCAAAACCCAAATGAAAGCTTTAATGCATGCATTTGGAAAAGAATTCCTAAAACTGAGTTTGTGGGCCTACAAACTTTAAAGCTTGGTGTGACAGATGCTGCCTTATGTTTTAATGAAGGTGCAGTGGCTAAAACTAACGTACTTCAAAGGATACAACTAAAACCTGGCAAATTCATGATTGAAGGCTTACAAACCATTGATAACATTAGAATTATAAAAGCAGAAAAAGAAGCAGAGGAGCAAACCAAAGAAAGCAGGTTAAAAAGAAGACTGCTTAAGAGGCAAGCAGTAGATAAGCATGATGAAAACTACTCACCAGGAGAGTTTTAAGGTAACATTTATCTTTAATCACTGATTTCCGAAACCTTGTTTTTAAACACGTTGGTACCATTTTCTCCTGAAATACTGATCCAAAATCCATAATTTTTTTTCTGGTTGTTGATTACATTAGTATGAACAATATGTATTAGAATTGTTTTTATATACTTAAAATTAAAAGAGTAATAAAAATAAAATTACTTAAAATATTATTTTTTATTTTTACAGTTTTTTAAAAGTGATACGATTATTTTATTTATTACTACATTCTTCTAAAACTAGTACAGTTTGTGTGTTATATACTATATAATAGATGGCAAAAATCTCAGGACAATATGTTGAATAGTTTTTAAGATAATGGTACCTAACTACATGCTGAATTTCCCATATAAATAGCATTGCGCTAAAAAAAGTGCATCACTCCCCATACGTGTTAAAGTATTTATACGTATGGAACACGATTTGTAAACATGAAGCAAAATCGGTGTGATTTTATTTCTATCAAACTTATTCAATTTATCAATGAATTTCATTCATCTTCGTTATATTATAAAAACAAAATGGGTTTCAATAATTCATCTGGCCTTTCAATTTACATATAATTTGCCAATGTTAAATATATTTGTCCTGACAAATATTAATGCCTCTGTCGGATGCCTCAATAATGTCGAACCGCTTGGACGCGTGGTTCTTTTATATAGAATTATCTATTGATGGCTATTATCAAGAGTGCCGTGTATGAGTGAATAGATATTATTGCACTGTGATGACACGTCGACTGTGGTACACGCGTTGGTGCGTCATTTAACATTACCGCTATGACTGTTCAAGATTACTCAGTATAGACCAGCAGTGAAGGTGTTAACGTAACAGGTATTAATAACGACAATCTTTATGTTAATCAATTTTTTTGCAAAATGATTGAAAAAAATTTAAAATTAAAAAAATTCCTTGTATTATTAAAATTCCAAGTAGTTTTTAAAGATTAGCATATTTTAAACGTTTATAAAACACAAAAGTAACATATACAAATGTAATTTACAATCCAATATCTCTTCTTGTTTTTAGTTAATAGTAAATGTAAGCAATATTGTTGAATGTTGTAAAATAAAATACTGTTTTTCATATAACCGTCTTTCCGAGAACTAAGAAAAAGCCTTGGTAATTTCCGATCTAAATTTACGAAATAATTACAAAATTTGAAAGGATAATTGTTACCTACTTTTATTAAACTTTGTAAAATATACTATACATTAAATAATCATGTAGTAACTACGTATATACGAGTAATATATTGAAATCAACTATAAGTCATTTAATAAACCGTAAAAAAAAAAAACTATATATATAGTAGGGTTTGTTCACTGTTGTTTTATTTGACAGAGACACAATGGGGGGATGTTTATTAGTAGTCCAAGAGCGAATAAATAGGACGATAAAGGACGGGAAATGAGGCACTTGCCAAGTTCCCTCCGTGAAAGTAGCTTTGATCAGCTCTTTGCTTTGAGCTGAATTATTAGTTTCCAGTGCGGTTCTTAGAAAACTAAAAATTCTACCATACTGGTGTCTGTTACAGTTTTCTGTTGTAAATATTATTGTATTAATTTTATTTGTTTCTGGAAAAACAATTCATTGAAATACTACCAAAATAATTCATCAACATTAAAGACCATGTTTTTACTTGGAATTTATCTGTTGATAAAAACTATTTTAATAGGTGTAGGACAAGTGTCTTCTTCTGTCATTTTTTACTATTATCATGTTTACTTCTAGTGATCAATGTAATATCCCAAATAGGCTAAGCGTTAGCAATATTCCAGGGGCTGGAAAGTTTTCATTTTTGTCCGTCTGCCTCTCCGTATGACATTGCACAATATTTGACCTATAGTAAAGTTTTTATATACGTGCATCATTGTGATCAAGGAATAATTTCTTTTTTAATCATAATTACGTAACTTTTTCACCAGATTTGGTAATTGTAGAGCCATTGTATTATTTATGAATTTACGTTATCGCAATATCTATAAACAAATACTATGAACAGTAAAAATATAGACATATTTGAGTATTATGTAACTGTACTACGATTCAAACAAAGCCATAACTAGGATCACTTTGCTGTCTCATTGGGCCAAGTTAGGGTAGCCCTTGATTGAACAGCTACCGTACAGATAGAACAGCAAAGGTAATATGATATTATTGAGTATTCTGAGAGGTTTACGTTCTATTGCGTATGATGGATTCCTTGTAACTCCAAAGCACTGACCTCTACAACCGAAATTGTACTGTTCATAGTTGTCTACTGACTTCTTTGATTGAACTGGTTTTGTTCTAATTATAAATATGAGCTTGCGAAATCTGTTTAATGTATATAGTGAGTGGAAGAGGTAGTTCTGCATAAACTCGAGGAAATTAAGTGACTTATTGAAAATTTATTTGTCTATATGCCGTAGAGACGCTTTGATAAAATAACATGTAAATGAATTCGATGTAATGTAACATTATTAAACTAAGACATCTTAGTTTATATATATACATATATGGAAACATCCGTGTCTGACAAACTGGTGATCCTCCGAGTGACACAGCATTATCGTATATATCACAAAGCTAATAACGCAAATGGTACAGATGTGGCGATAACGACAGCAGTGGAGACGGGGGTCCTCCGTGCGTCTGTCTACGTTCAATGAGAATATTCAGGGTGTGAAAAATATTTGTCATAAGCCGCAAATTGTGTTGTAAGGTCTATTATTTAATGTGATTTTTTTTTATATTACTAAAATGGTATGATATAAAATTTTAGATGCCCACCCTTAATTATTTTATTTTGTTAAATACACAACTTTGAAAATACATATATATATATATATATATATATATATATATATATTTATTTATTTATTTATCTTAGTAGAATTCATAAAATAATTGTTTAGACCGACTTTCTATAGCTGATGCCGCAAAAAGCTGCAAATAACTTACCTACTTTAATGTCATTGATGCAAGAAATGTGCTTTGCTTTTATTCGTCCTGAAGGGGGGCATCCAGAAAATATAACCGAAATGATTACACAATAATACTTTTGCCATTTGTGTTTAAGCATTTTTTTAGTGAAAATTGTCATTCATAAAGAAATGAACAAAAAAATAATTTGTATAAAAGCCACTGTGTTCACAATTCCACTAAGCAAATGCTGAGAGAGAGTTGCCAGTGAAGCTGGCGTATTTCCAATAGTGCCATGAGGCTGAAGCATCTTGGCAAATTAGTGTGAGTGGATTTGAGTTATTAGAACAAAAATCGATTATTTAAATTCAGCGTGCATACAGAATGGAAGAACACTTATGATACCCTTTAATTATTTTAAATTGTCAAAAACTATTATTTTTACTATAAAGTTAATGAAGCTTATGAACAGGTAAGATCCTCCCTTCCAAACTTTCAATATGGGGAAATGGACAATTATATTGTAGTTTTAAGTTATAAAAGGTTTCGAAACAAAAAATTCATCATGAACACGTCATAATTTAGTTTAGTACCACAGCTGAAGCATCTAAACTTTGTTCGTAATGGAAATTGGTGTAACTTAATGAAAGAGAATAGTTTTGAGACAATAGAATTTGTTTCCTAATTATTGTACATTAAACAAAATTAGTTACTAAAATAATAATGACTTCTTTTTTTAATATCTAGTTTGTTTTCATCCACAAAAACATTATAGTGTGTTTTGTAACGAGTGTTTATATCGCTGAATATAAAGATTAAGTAGGGCTTTGATAACGAAACAACTAAAAATATACGAATTTTTATTGTGCAATTTAATAAGATGCTTTAATTTGGCAAACAATTTGACAATTTTTTAAAAGATAAAATTTAAAGAACTGATAAAGATGTGAGAGTAGTTAGGTTTCCAGTTAGTTTTTATAATGCTAATGTAAATGTAAGCAACACGTTTTAAAGTAACAAAACAAAAACCAATCTAGTAAGCGTGTGTATACACAATATGTAATTGTGTTGAATAGGCTAGCGTGACTTTGAACATATAGCTCTTTCGAATGGTCGGCCGTGCGTCAGCGAAGCCTATCACTCAAAGGGTTGTAAAGATATCATTTCGGTACGATATTTTGAAATTAAAACATCCCTTTGCTTTTAGATTTCCTTGAAAGCCTAATTTCTACACGGCAACAGTTTGATAAAGTAATTGATAATCCATAGGATATAACTGATTGTTATTACACTTTTTTACAATGCTTCTTACGGGAACCTTAATGGCGACGACAAAATCACAGAGTTAATGAATTTCAAAGAAACTAAGTGCAATGTTATGTAATTTTATCATGTAACATTGTAACACATACCGTATAGCTATTGACTTTAAATTTTGCTTCAATCTGATTGAAGTTTGTTACGTGACAAGTAATAGAGTGGTTTGCTACCTTATCATAGTTGTAACAATGAATCGGAACAATATATTTATTGTGTGCATGTGTATGTCACTGAACTCCTTCTAAACGACTGGACCGATTTTAATGAATGGTTATTTAGTGTGTTGAAGGGGATTTGAGAATGGATTCATAATATGGTCCACTGGAAAAGTATTTTTTTATTAATTTATAATTAGTTGTTCATTTTGGAATGATTTACATTACATCCGACAGACTGCGCTGCCATCGCAATATCAAACCAATATATACTGATACTTAACACTTTCAGCCGAAGTTCATTAAAAAGAAAAAAAAATTGTTGCATATTCTAAATCTGTTAGTTTCATTTACGGGGATTTACATTTGAACAAACTATTTGTTTTAAGTATTATTTAACTTACTCGAAATGATACGTATTAAGCAAATATAAATTGTAAAATCAGTTATACATATGAACATTTTTAATTCTTTGTTTGTATATGGTTTATAATGGTTCGTAAATCTCGTAAGATATCAAAATAGCAGCAAAAATGTATCAATTATAAAAACTACTTGTGCCTTCGTAAAACAGTTAAATAGGTATTTTCGTACCCATTATCCCTTTATTAACCTACTACATCCTGATTAGCTATTTGTGGAAGTACTTCAACAAGAGTTCTCTTTTTTATAAGCAACTGGTCAATCACCTAGTTCTCAATAATTTAGAGAACTTTAACAACCTCCTATATATATGCCTTAATATATACTTAACTACAACTATTCATAATTATCTCTTACTCTTCGTCCAGGACCAATAAACATCACATATTAAGAAACACGATAAAGGGGACTGTGTTGTCAGAAAAATAAAAAAATCCAAGTCAAAATTAATTAATAACAATTTCATATAAACTGTTTTCCAAAACATGAAGGTAATCAGAAACGTTCTATGAATAATCAGCCAATAGCACTATTGTACACGTCAGGTAACTATATTGTCGATGTAGTTGCAGTATAATTGCAATGTCTAAGCACAGTGTAAACCTGCCTAGCTGAGCATAATTAGTGTGTAATATTGTTAGTCTACAACCTCACTCCTCCCTATAGGCCTGCTGCCAAGATACTATATACTCCCTCAGTTACAGTATAACTGCAATATCCGGAAACAGTGTAAAATTGTTGACTAAACATAATTAGTGTGTGGTATTGTTACTGTCTTGCCACACTCCACCCTGTAGGAATACTGCTTGGATAACTTATAGTCTCTCAGTTGCAGTATAACTGCAATATCCGGGAACAGTGTAAACTTGCTGACTAAACATAATTAGTGTGTGATATTGTTAGTGTCTTGCTACACTCCACCCTGAAGGCCTGCTGCTTGGATACCTTATAGTCCCTCAGTTACAGAATAATTTCAATGTCCAGGCACAGTGTAACCTGCCTGTCTGAGTATAATTGGGGAGTGATATTGTTAGCCTCTTCCATCAGCTGCAAAGATATATTGAGAAAATATGAAAAGGAATGGTTGTAGGTAGATTAAGTACATATTTTCGTTTTAATAGAGCTCGTAAGTTTACTAACCGGAGTCGAAATATTACTTCCAAAAAGTATAATGTCAAAATTTAAGTTAAAGTATTATTAATTTAACATTTTGAATGAAAGACTTCACGGTTTCGGAGTTCATGGATTTCATCATATTTATGATTTGCAAGTGGTACTATTTACATTAATAATTATATTTTATATGAACAAAGCTGTTTATTATAGGTCGTAAAACAATGTCAACAATTAGGAATGGCATGAATTGTCACAAACTGGTATTTAAATATTTTATTTGTGTATTTATGATGAACGAATAAACAGCAAACTTTAGATAAACTTAATGGAAATTCAGAATTATTGATACTGCGTTTAAACGATAATATATTTCAAGGTATTATGTCAAATAATGAAGTAAAAATCTGTTTTGGTTAAAATTTACTTGTAATCGTACGTATGCAATGAAAACTGACGTATTGAGATTTAAATTTGTTTAAAAAAACAAAAACCCATTATTTGATATCCTTGTTCTAAATTTGGTGCTTTTAAAAACTTTTATAAGTATTAGTACGTCTGTGTGTGTTTGTGTGTGTGCGTGCGTGCGTGTGCGAGCGTGTGTGTACTCGTTCCCTATAGAACAATTTTTAAATACAAGATAGATGTGCGCTACACCACATGTTGCGTATAAGGCGTCGGCAAGGTTTCTTGTAAAATATCAAGCCAAAAGAAGTTTTGTTCCAAAATAGAAAGGCAGTAATCACACGTATAAGACATTTTTATATACCCCGGCAGTCAAAACATTAATTACTACGTCACCCTAATAACTGATGTGCTTAAATGATCGTATTGTACTTATAGCTGGGCTATTAACCCCTGATAAGTACATCTCATTTACATTTCAAAAACATATATGTTTATTTGTAATTAGTTCTCAGGTCAAATTCTTTTAAGGACACAAACACCCATAGCATTACCAACATTACAGTTAAAAAATCATATAATTGATAAGCTTTACATCAATTAAATAAAATAAAAGATTATGAATAAAAAGTTAACTAGCAAAATAATACAAATAACAATAATGGAATCTGTAGTAGACTCCAATAAATATAACTTAGAATAACGTCATAGCAACCTAGTCATCTCTCTTAATTAATATCGCTCTATATAGAGAGAGGCTTATGTTCGTGACTCTGATTGGCCTAATACAATGAGAGGATTAATTCCTGTTGCCAATTTCAGTTACTTCTTATAATTCTGTCCTAGGGCCACAATCATGTTCCGTTTACATGGCACAAACTTAAAACAATTATGATTTGATTGTTAAATTATTAAGGAAATGTACCCGAAATGTATACAAATTCTTAGAAACTGTTTCAAGTAGTTTGAATGCATTGGCAATAATGTTTTTATATTAATACTAATATTTAAGATTATTTTCCGAAAAACGGCAGGATTTTATCTTAGTAGATATTTTTGCACTTGGTTAAGTAAAAACTAATAATATATTATAAAATAACTATGTTTTTTTATCTACAGGTATATAATTATAATAACTCTATAAGTTTTTATACAACAACGGCATTTAAATGGTTTTTTTATGTAGGAAAAGAATACAGTATTTTTTGTAACAAGTTGTATTAAACTTCACAAATCGAAATTTAAGATACAATAATATATCGTACAAAGGGTAAAAACTGTTCTTAAGTTATAAATCACTGCGTGCATTTACCATCTCTTTTCGGATACTTTTTACCGAGTTAAAACTCTCGGAAAAGACATCGGGACAAGATATATTGTAGAAAGCACTTACATTATGAATTCAACTCCAGCCAAAAAAGTAAACATCGTATATTTTATTATCCGTATGGTAAGTCAAGTGACAATATTGTATACAAGTAAAATAACATAAACTTCTACAGTAAATTATTATTTTTCTTGTTTTTATTCACACAAGTCTATGTCAACGACCTGCTGATGTATTGTATGTATTTATAATGTTTATTTTCTAGTTTAATTCCTTAATTTCGCGTTCTGTAATATTTTTTTAACATTTATACAATTATTATTTATTCTAATAAGTGTTCTTATATACAAGAAAATTCATAAATAATTTGAATTATTACAACGTAATTAATATTTGAATTTGTAAATGGGAATACATTATTTTTTTATATACATAAATTAACTTCGAATATCAATTAAATCGCTGTGGTAAAAATAAGTGACAATAATTTGATATTCTGCATGTTATTCTACCAATTATATATATATGTATATTGTTTACTTGCATAAATAATATCGATAGAAATGCTTACATGACAAAATTGCATGTTAACATTTTATTGATGGTCAACTCGTAACAGAATGACAATCAACTCGGTGGCGCTAGGTCCAGCCGTAGAAAACTGCAGTCCAGTCCGTTCTTCTGTGGGGAGATAAAATTGGCAGATGAGTTGAACAATGAGGCATATCAGATTCTGCTCAGACGAGTGCAACGTGAAATGGCACTTATGATCTTTTCTGAGTATGGCGCGGTCTCTGAGCCAACAGATTTGTTAGTCGCTGGAGTCAAGACACCTGTCAGACTCTTGGCAGATAAGAGGAAGTCAAGGAAGTCTTACGATCAATCAGCGACGTGTTGACGACCGCCTTAAAACGGAAGAACACGTCCGAATCAATGGCAGGAGATGTGAGATCATGAATCCCGGAAACGATTTACTGTATGGCAAAACCGGGTTACTGAACTGCATTTATTGCCTGGGCGTTCTCTACGACGTGCAACACGCCTTCTTTTTCTGCTCGAGAAGTGAAAGGCTCCGCCAGGAGGCAAGAAGCACTGGTGGTGCTTTATCATTAGACTTGTTCTGTCAAGTGCCTACAGCCGTCTGAGAGAGCTTAGAACACCTTAGTGCCTTGTTCGTAGTTCGGAAAATCTGGTCCCTCCAGGCCAGCTTACAATTAACCATCAACCCGAGGGACTTCGTGGTTCAAGTGGTCAAGACCGTCATCCTACGTACGTGTAATGGTGGAACAGTTTATATTCTCTTCAAAAGTTCACACACACACACACACACACACACACACACACACACACACACACACACACACACACACACACACACACACACACACACACACACACACACACACACACACACACACACACACACACACACACACACACACACACAAAATTATATAGTCTATATAATTATATACATATATTTATTTATTATTATTATCCATATAAATAGGTTATTAACTTCAACTAATAAATCGCGCTATAACGATTCAAAAGACTTATAAATTTTAGTGTATATAAGTACACTTCTTCAGATAAATATAAATTGTATAAATATTTTTAATATTACAGAAAAATAAAGTAAGGCATCTAGTAAGAAAAACAATGTTATAAATATACACAATAGATCAGCAACTGATGATCCATGGCATTGGTGTGTGGGAATAAGTAGAAGAAAAATAATAAGTTATAAAGGATATTCACGTTATTTTACTTGTGCTGAAAAATAGTATCACTTGACTTACCATACGGATCGTAAAATATACGATGTTTACTTTTTTGGCTGCAGTCGAATTTATAATGTAAGTGCTTTCTACAATATATCTTGTCCCGATGCCTTTTCCGAGAGTTTAACACGGTTGAATGTATCAGAAAAGAGATGGTAAATGCACACTGTGACTTGTAACGCAGGATATCTTTTAGTTTTTAGCCTTTAATGTTGTTCATCATAGTTAAAATTTCAATTTGTGAAGTTTAATCTTACTTAATACAAAATGTATTCTTTTCATACATTTTAACAGATGATACCTGTTGTAGTTATATAAACAGGTAGGATTTGTCATACTTATATTCCTGCAGATAAGAAAAATTGTGTTTAATACTTTATTAATACTTTTAGCTAAATCAAGTGCAAAATATGTACTAAATATGAAAATTCCACGATATATTTTGTTTAATACTCTTAAATACTGAAATAGAATAGAATAAAATAAACCCACCTATTTATTGAGGCGAAATTAGTACCGTATAGTTCTTTCTTACATTTAAACTCCTAAAAAGATTAGTCTAAATAGTAAAAAATAAGGAGTATTAACAAAATAAGGCTAATATATGTAAACAAGGTAATTATTAGTATTGATATTAATACATTATAAGCCAAAGTACTGAAACATATTTAAATGATTTCTACGAATATCATAAATTTCACCTGCATTTCCTCATGAATGTAACTACGAAAAAAAATTTAATTTGCCAAGCTTTGAATTATTCAAACGGCATTCATCGTTGGCACAAGCTATTCAAACGATCCTGGTTTTAGGACAGAAATATAAGAAATATCTCAAATCGGCAACAAGAATTAATCCTCTCATTGTATTAGGCCAATCAGAGTCACGAACATAAGCCTCTCTATATATAGAACAATATTGATTGAGAGGGAAGACCAGATTGCTATGACATTTTCAAAGCTATAGGTGTCTACTACGGTTTCCATTAATATTTATTTTATTTAGCTGATCACCTTATTCACAATATTTTGTATTATTTTATTGCTGTATATCTGATATATTGTATTATTTTTAAACTATAATGTTAATAATGCTAGAGGTGTATGTGTCTTTAAAAGAAATTGACCTTAGACACGATTAGAAATATATATGTATATATATACATATATATATATATATATATATATATACCGTTTTACAAAGGCAACAAAAGTGTTTATGATCTGTAAATTTTTACAGATGATAAACACTACATTTTTACAATCATAATATTATATACCTTTTGGATTTAGATAAGTTACATTCTTCGTTAAGTATACGCTAGGTAGACAGATACCACTAAGCAGATATTGGAAATCTGTTCCGTAATATAAATTTGTGTTTAAGTCTTTAAATCAGATGCTATACAACAAAATTAATACCCCTTAACGTAAAGAGCTGTCAGAAAAACACCATGCACACCCAAATATCTAAAACAATTTTTATACTTATTAATTAGACTTTAACATTGAACTTTTAAACTTAACATAACATTATATTATAATTTTATCAGCTGTCTTAAATTAAAATACGTTTATATTTAAAGGGAACAAAGGATAGGTTGTGTAACTTCACAATTAAGGGACCGCTGGAACCTCTGCTGATTCAAATACCGAATAACTCTTTATTCCACTATAGTAATGATCCTCCTTAACTAAGTATTCTTGTGGCAATTTGAAAGTTTATAAGTAGTGTAATCACTTCTACTAATGGTATTATCATATTACATATTTGTGTATTGCTGGTAATTATAAACAATATTAATTTCAATTATATATTTAATATACTGCCAATATTTCCATATTGAAACTGTGAAACAGTAAATATAAAATACACTTAAGACTGCTATGAAATAAAATAACAATATCTGGTCTGTCGCAAACAGATAATAGGTAGAATAGGTTGCTCATTGTAAGCTGTCGAGTCAAAACATATTTAAATCATTATTTATTTATTATCTAGTGACAATTCGGTATTAATTTACACCTACATACAGATTTTTATACCTGATCCATAAATGTATTATCTACACTTATTTGTATTTATTTTTAGATCTTACGAGATATTAAACCATTTAAGAAGAAATAACGTGGAAATTAACTAAAAATTTTGAAATAATATATTACTTTTGAATAAGGTTCCCCAAAACCGAGATATAAACAAAGTTTTACAAATTTTAATCACCATCTTTAAATAGACTCAAGTAAAAATTTTCAGATTTAACCGATTTTAAAATTTCTATTTCCTTAATGCACATCAAGTTGGTATGTTAAATAATAGTACCAAAAAATATTTTGCACTAATGCAAACGCCTGTCTTAAGAAAACTAACAGATTGAGGCTAGGCGACGAGCTCATCAAAACAGTGAAGAATACCGTATCATTAAAACAGACTACCTACTCTGAACTTTTTAACAGTAGTTACAGCAGAATTGTATAACATAAGCGTGTACATGAATTTCTTGCAAAAATGTTGAATTTTGAATTATATTTTAGTTACGTGGACATAATAACAGATATTTAGCTTGTTAATTTAATGTTTCAGCCATGGTAAAATAATAACAAGAATAATATAAGGCGATACATGGCAGATGCAATATAACAGTTATACAATACTATTACTTACAATTACTCTTCAGAGTACACAACTACTGACAATATAATGGACATTGTCGCTTAATTGAAAACAGTGTGTAAGAAGCACCACGGCGATCAAGTCAGAAAATTCAGTGCAGATTGAGGAAATGCAGTTATTACAGAGGACCAAGCAAGTAAATAAGAACTAAAAGAATAATACTCCTTTACAGCAGCAGCTTAGTCTTCTCCGAAAGGTGACAGTTTGGGTTAAACAGCTGGGAGAGAAATTTATTTATTGTTTTCAGCGGATAATATGGGTAATGCTGGTCAGAGTGTTTTTAACACTTTACCGAAGATTTTACTTAAGTAGAATGAGACAGCCTTGCGTCATCCCAAATGTCTGACTGACCCTCACCTCTTCCTATTGAAGCCTTAAACACCCCATTACTTATATTATAACCATTAAAGTTCCAACATATATTCTCTGACACGTACCAGATTACAATGTACGATAATGTAAGCAATAGTTTCAGCTCAGTGCGTTACTCGAACCTGTAATTAATCAAGCCGGCCTGGCGGACATATCAGCTTGTCACGTGACTTAAGTATGCACCTCGTGTTACTAATGTACTAGGTACTATGGTAATCTGTCATAGCCACACTTACTGTGGTGCACGTGCTTGCAATTTACTTTTATATATAGCGTGAGGCAATGGTTGGTGATTTATCAATGAAATCAGACAAGCGGTCACAACTACACGACATTGTTTGGTTTGTATTGAGTTACTGCAATCAACATGCAATGTGTGTTAGAGTTTTTAAATTAAAACAAGACAGCATTATGTGTTCCGAACTAAGTTAGTTTTACATTTTGATAGATGTGATAATACTATAACTTAAATTATATAACTCGACCAAACACCACCGGTGTATGATATTGATACAGATAATCATTAAATCAATACACAGTTATAGTTTAAGCCGTGATTTTCGTAATATAGAGACCAACGGAATATATCATTAAACGTTTAAAACCACAAGTAATTTGTGTGTTAATGAAAAAATACTCTCACGATACCTTCAATGTTTTTTTTTACTTTCTTACTTAAAAATCTACCTTTAGAGTGGTATAACAAAAAGGAAACAATAAGGTGTTCAAGTTTATTTTATTTACTAGCAGAGAATTATTTTTGTATATTATATAATCTTTTATGAGAACTGGTTGTGTTTATGACAATTCTATCAGCAAAAAATAAAAATTTTTCATCAATACTTGAACATTATACTTGTAATTGTCTTAAAATAAGACAAATTTTGAATAAATACATTTAAGATGAAAAAATAAGTACGTATATTTATTACCTTATTATAGTAATATGCAAAAGGTTTTATATATATATATATATATATTATATATATATATATATATATATATATATGTGTGTGTGTGTATATAGTTTAACACATGCAATGTTTATTGAATGCTATACACACATGGGAATTAATATAACAGGAAATTATTTTGTCATAAATCAGATTTCTACTCGAGTTAAGCATTCATTGTACAGAACGACTTTGAAACCTAATTATAAACAGCATATTCAAAAACATTGCGTTGGGGGAAATAACAATACATTTTGGTAGATACGTGCTGGTGACTATCTCATTAGTCTCATAGATCTTCTTAATCAAATGTTATGGTTAATTATAATTATTTTTCTATTGTTATCCCTATATATATATATATATATATATATATATATATATATATATATATATAGTATTATTAAATATTTATTATATATACATATATATATATATATATTATAAAATATAGTAATACTATCGTAGATTAAAGAGGAATTTTTTCTATGTCTCACATCTAAAACACAGAGCTCGTGCCCTTACAGAGGGATCCTACAGAATCCAGAGCTCATCCCCATTAGTATCAATGCATTATAAAACAACTCATTACGCTCTGCTAAACTACCACTTGAATATTGAGATTCACATATTACAACAGCCCTCATTGTTATCCCTTATTGTGACGCTTTATCATGAATAATTGTTTAGTAGTTGTATTTGACCGAAAAATGTATAATGATGTAGCGTAATAATAGTTTATTTTGTATTTACTTGTATTACCATAATATGCCAGAGCATTGAAACAATTTATTTCAATAAAAGATTGAGGTTTTAAGTTTCTAAATTGTGTATGACTGTAACTTTAACTTACTTATTTATAAACTATATGGACTAAGGATTCTCAGTTTAGAATTTGACTACAGCACTTCACTGGCTGAGCATAAACGAAATATGTATCTTAGAGTTCAGAATTACAGATAATCATTAAGACAAACTATAGTTCTTCCAGGGTGTTTGTTATCCGATTTCAACTCCTCGTGGAAATTTGCTTTGATTTTATACGTAAGTCACACGGCACATGTGTGTCAACTTTAATCTTTCTAAGACATTGGTAGGTTTGGAAAACAATAACATAGTTAGTCTTAGTGATTGCACCACGATTTCATCCCCTAGGGTTGATGATCTTCACAAAAATCTGATATTTCCCTACCAATAGCATAAAATAGGTATGTATAAACTTTAATATTTATAAGACACTAGCGGTTTCCCGCGGCTTTGCACGCTTTTCGTAAGCTTTGCCCGTGTATGTGAATTATAAACTTTTCGTTTAATTGAATTATATTTACATCGCCGATGTATAGTTTGCCTTGTTGCCACGATCAAGAAATTATGTTTATCTTTGTAGCCATTGTGCACTTACATGTACTTCATTATAAAATGGTCTAACATTCAAACTTTAAGTTCAATCAGAAATGTAACTTAAAGACAAATATACATAATAAATTAGCGCTTTCAAATAGTGTTTGGCTATGTAATATACGTAACTGTCTCGTAATTGCTGTTTATAGTGTGCAGTCGCTTTGAAACCTTTTATCTTTTGCAGCGCCGCTTGGGGGTGAGTTACATCAATGGGCATAGCTTATAAACCTTCTCCGTGGAAAAATACGTATACATACAAATTTTCATAATGGTCTGTCTAATATTTTGCGATTCCATAAAGGACAAACACAAAAACATTAATTTTTATGTATATGGATAAGGAAAGATAGACGAAATATAATATGTTCTGGGATATATGAAAGTTAGAATATTTGTGATGAGATAGCAAAGAGGACTTAGTATGTTATATCTAGAGATAAGGTCCACAAAATATATTTATACAGTGCCTATGTTACTTACTATCAGAGTAAAAGCTATATACATTTGTGAAAGAAATATAAATAATTATTGTATAGTCTTTCGAATAAAAATTATCATTCGAGGAGTTTGTGTTTATGACTCAACAATTGGTTTGTTACATAAATTTTCATATTGTTATATAATTTTTTCTTGCTTTAGAAACTTTTTACAGTCTCATTTCTAGTTGTCTTAAAGAGGTAAACTAATATGCATAACTAAACCGACTTAATTGTTTTATAAATGAACCTACTGAGGACGTATTTACAGAATTGTACTCTACTATTAAAGATCATTAATTTTAAATCAATGACCTATGCTTGCTTCTGTAATATTTTCAGGACTATCATATTAATACAAGAAATTATTGTACGTCTTAAATAAGTCCATCATTTCAGAATAATAAAGATATTGTTTTATGCTCTAATATGTTATCTAACAAGAGCAGTGACACGTGATGTCACATTCAGCTGTAAGTCCACGTGACCAGTCACGTGACAGGTTCCAGTCAATCACGTGACCATTATCCCTACCACTGGCAAAGATTAACGAGATTCAGTTCCTTTATAATACATTGCAGTTTAATTCTGTTCCAATACTTATTACTTGATGTTTAATAGTAAATTTAAAATGGTAAACTGAACGGTATCCATACTTACCACTTTGAACATACCTGTAAACATTAAGCAAATTAAAGAAAATCATATATTACCAGGCGAAGTTAGAGATAGTAATTCCCATGTAAAATGTTGGAGAGGATTTCTCAGCTTTAGTATACATGTATGTAGATTAATATTGGAAATAACTTATTCAACATGGTTATTTGATTTGCTACGCTACTTAATATATGAACATATCACAGATGTGTTATTCAGTGTGCTTGTCGTATGTAATCTTGATAATCTTAAATATACATCGTAAATACTAGGCTTTATGAAGATGTTCGCGTGTTCAATGTGATACTCAACCACTCAAAATGTAGTTGATGGATTCGGACAAGATTTACCATGTACATTACTTAGTTACACAGAGAAAGGCAGAAATATATTTTTATTATTAAATATACCATGCGTAAGCTCTCTTAAATAACTCCCCTGATGTTCAAAAAACGTATTTCCTGTAAAGATATGTAAAATATTTTACAACTGATCGAATCAAAAATCTCAAAAACCCAAAATATTTTATGAAAAACTATTAGTTGTAGCACTTTGATGGATTAAGTAATGACACCAAATATTATGTACGTTCTATATAAATTATAGCGGTAATAAGTTAAAAACAAATAATTTACCTTTATTTTACTTACTTCCCGATAATATTTTTAATTTATTCAACTACTACTGTAAATATACCGTCCCACAATGGCAAAGTAAACAAAATTGTAGTACCTTACGTATAAATATTTTCTTACTCGACCTTTCATATTTTTATAGACTCTAAATCGTTGCCAATGTATGATGTACAGTTAAAATACAACTTATATTGCCCCAAACCTTTCAAAATGTAAATTCATTGTTGGGTGCTATGCAGAAAGTGTAGATAATACTTTTGCTGGAATTCCAGTATCTGTGGTACGTACAAATGTTGTACTTACTTTACAGGGAATATGCTTAGAATACTATTTTTAGGTGATGTAAGGGTATCATTTGACATATTCTTATTATCTACAGTAGATTTCATACCCGTTACACAGGTATCAACAATACCAGACCTCAATAAGCTCAGTTTTTACTTAATTAATACGATCATTATGATAAGGTAGTAGTGATGAATAAAAAATTTATATTATTATAGAGTACATACATATAGAATGATATTCAATATGTACTCACAATCTGATCTCTTCATCAGGTAAATAACTAACCTAATACATAATTACAAACTAGGTTAAAATAAACAAATCTTACCAAAGCGTTGTGGCACGCCTAAGTCAGGAATCACAACCACCATGTTGTTTGTCAACTTCACTAACTCTATAAACATGCACTTAATAAAAAACTATACACAACACTAAAAATTAAAACTGAACTACGGTATACAGGTCACAATACGTCTTCATTCATATTTTGTAAGATTTGTTTCTTTAACCTAGTTTGTAATTATGTATTAGGTTAGTTCTTTGCCTGAAGAAGAGATCAGATTGCAGATCTCGAAACGTAGTGTTACTGATTTTTTGTTTCACTGAACGATGGCAAATGTCCGGAAAAATCCTGCTTCCTTCACAATCCTTCCATCGTCAAATATAACCTTCAAACAAAGACTCACATATACTATAAATTCTGTAGTGCTTGAATTAAAACAACATTTATGAAGAAAATAAACCTCAATACTGAATTTGTATAATAATAAGTACATATGATTTGTAATTCATATATCATACTCAAATACTACGACATGAATATTTCCAGTTATATAATGCGCAGGGTAGTTTGTTTTTCTGTAGTTATATATGAAATAGGACAGTCATATTTATCATGATTGTTAGTAACACATTAGTTATCCAATGTTTATGCCCGTTTCCGATCTACTCCATCAAAATACTGTCTTGGGTATTGTTTGTTAATCATTTTTAAAGGATATATTCTTGTAGAGATCTTAAAATTTGATATCCACCCAAAAGAACAAAACATCATACTATGAATAATTGACATAAGTAGTATAATTATTATTAAATGAATAGAAGCTATTCCTTTATCATATTTTATTTACACAAGACAATTTCTTAAAGCTTCCTCATAATCTTGTTTGCTAACATTCAAAGAGTAAAAATTTCCTTTTTGATACGGTACGACATCCATGTACTGGATTTTGGATAGATTATACACAAGATGCTCTCATTTATGACAAAACACTGAGAAACCTCTCCATACATTTAGTAAAAGAAAGTATCTATGCACTTACCTCTGGAGCGATTGAGTATTAAGGATGGATAATTTTGGAGGTAGAGTGATATCTTATATTAATACCATAAGGAGGGATAGCGAGAACTGCATATCAGCCATATAATCTTAGAAGTAGAGAAAACCAGCTCTCACCAGTAAAAACCATGGGACAACGTTAGCAACAGTAGACAGTTCCCCACTGAAACTAACAGTCATCTTGAGAAGAGAATGCCATTGATACACACACTTAAACCACAAGATATCCACAATTCGGGTTGAGCAATATTCCACAGAGATGCTGTACCCATTACCGTTTCAACTAGAAGGTATAAATAATACGGAATTGAACCCTCCTAAGTGATTATAAGTTATTAAATTGTGTTTCATACATATTGATCAGTTCTTGCTAGCAAATTCATATTATTATATGTTTTATGTGATATCAAGGTAAGGTATTTTTATTATATTTGTAGCTACCTTGTTTCAGATTAACAATCTATTCAATATTGTCCCTTAAAAAAACAAATAATTGTGTCTTGTTAATTAAACTATGATTTATGTTAAAATGTAAAATATTCATGTTACACTCGGTAAAATACATATCAAGATACGAGTATATTTCATACTATTTTTTTTAATTAAACTTTTTAATTAAGCTTCTTCCACGTAGTAATCAATATTATTCAATTATTAATACGAGAGGTTTCTTGTACAAGTTATTCCAAGAATTCCCTTTAATAATGTATTGATACTATAAGGAGGTATAGTGAAAACTGTATCTCATTCATGTCACCTTGGAAGAACGGAAGGCTAGTTCTGTTTCAGTTTTCCTAGTCAAAAGGAATAGGGTACAACGTTAGCAATAGCTATTAACCATAGGGAGGTCCATCCTCTTCAACTAACAATCATCTTGAGAAGAGTAGATCATCGATACACACTTCAACCCCAATATATTGACATTTTGGAGCAATGAGAAGCCACTTCTGGACTAACACAGAGTTGATCTACACATTACAGTTTCAACTAGAAGGAATAAATCATACGGAATTGATCCCTCCTAGGGTTAGTTTTTGTTTCATAAATATTTATCTGTTGTTGCCAGCAAATTTATATTGTTATACTTTTTATATATCATCAAGTTAGGATATTTGTATTACATTAGTAGCTAACTTGTTTCAGATTATCAATCTTTTCAACATTGACACCTTAAAAAAAAAACAACAAATAATTATATTTTCTTTATTAGGCTATGATTTAGTCGGTAAAATATTTATTTTATATGTGGTAAAATACATATCTAGCTATATTTCTTACAATTTTGTTAAATGAAATGTTGTTATTGAAAAGTTCTATTGAAGCTTGTTCCAATTAGTAATCGATATTATTCAATTGGTAATGACAGAGATTCTTTGGACAAGTTAATCCAAAAATTCTCTTTAATAAGCTTCTATATAGAAGGCATTTAACTCAGTCTGAATGGTATAATTATGGAAGTTACAAATCCTTTATTACTATTGAATAATCTCTTCACATTTAGAGTAACTACTCAGCGGATCCCAGTTCTGGAGTTCTGTTCGCTAACTTGTACAACTGCAGTGTGGAGATATGATACTTTGTACCAATGAGTTTCTTACGTAATTAAGATTAGTTCATTCAGGTATATCGAAGTTAATGAATGGATTCACGTACGACTCCTATCATAGAGTTGTATACTCTATAAATTAATAAAAATACAACGATAAATAACGAATAGCGGCGTGTTTGAATGTACTCAATTTAATCTGTAGTATCATACTTATACGGAAATTGCAGAACGGACTCGTTAATTCAATATTGATTTTATTAATGAATAAAACTTGATTTATTATTTTTACAAAAACGCAGTTAGTATTGCCTTAGTTAACTTTAGAACGTCTTATAGTATTTCAAGCAAAACCTTATTTAACTTATGTTTTATAGCGAAATAAACGTCAATCTTCCTCAAATTTTTACTATTGCTTCAGCCTTCTTTTACACAATCCTCGTCATATTAAAACAGTTTTATTAATGAAACCCGTGCAGTAGTTAGGATATTGCAACTTTTCTTCGTAAATGAATTTTATAAAATTGGAAATAGATATTATAAAAGATTTAAAAGTAAAGTGCTTCTGGCTGTAATATCTTATGGAGATAAATTTAATATTTCTACGGTCACAACACTTTTTTGAAATTTATACCTTTTTACATTTCTAGCTAAATTAATTGCATTGGTAGCTTTCTGCGAGCTAGCTAAATGTAATACAGCGTGATTTATAAAAAAGTACGTTCCTTGTAAAGGACTTCCCTGCATATAGGTTGCTAAATAATGAGAGATAAATTCCAGGTATATGATTTATACATTACTCTCATGCCACTGTACATGTACTTGTATTGAGAGGGAGATAATTATAGTGGATATGTTCAGTTCAGAACAAATGGCTTCAGGGCTGAGCAGGGAACGAAGTAGGTGAGCGGAGATTTAACTTTATTGCCAGGAAGTATAATTGAATCTCCTAAAGCAGTTACGTTTTTGTGCTCCTTAGTTTCGATCGTAGATTTATACTCTGTGGATGTTTCTAAAGTTATGATAATTGGATTATTCTGTGCTGATTTCTGTTTCCTCGTGTTATAGAAACGATTAAGGATGTTCTAACTGTATTGACTAATATATTTATCTCATTAGGTGTTCCACTAACCTTTAAATTAAGTTAGATAGGCTGTAAAATCTTGCTATTGTACATGTATTCACTTTCGAGTGGATCATCACTCTTGTACTAAGTGTAACTAAATTGTTTTTCCTACTGGGTTATTTCCAGGAGAGTGAAAACCAACAAGGGTGGTTGAAATCTACGTGAATCCAGATTATTAATGTTTCATGTAAACTATATTTACTTTTATACAAAATACACAAGCAATATTGAACGACCAACATACTATAAGTATATTAAAATTAGCTATGTGCTGAATTTACTCATTCAAAGCGATTGTAAAAAGATTGTGTTGTTAAAAATGTAAAATAACTTTAATTCTAGATACTCCGATCATTTTACATTCAAGATACGGCATTGCAGCAACTGGTATTACTACAGACAACTATAAAATGAAAAGAAAGAATACAGGTATACACCAAACTCTGAAATGATTATACCAGAGCTCATTAGCGCATCGTTAGACGGAGACCTCGAGGACGTCCGGATTGTTGGAGCTTTCGTTACGTCTGTTATAGGATCTCAATGATTAATCTCACTGCTACAACTAAAGCCAACTGTATATTATACCAGAGCTCATTAGCGCATCGTTACACGGAGACCTCGAGGACGTCCGGATTGTTGGAGCTTTCGTTACGTCTGTTATAGGATCTCAATAATTAATCTCACTGCTACAACTAAAGGCAACTACAGATTATACCGGAATGGTAGTCTGGTTCTACACTGTTTACCACGGCAAACCTTAATCAGATTATATTTTAATGTTATAACTTATTAATATTTTTATTCATTATTTTTTATATGTAAGTCAACAAGCTTCATAGAGACCTCAGTATCTGCCCTGGGACAAGGATTTAACCTGTGACTAAATATATGTCAAACATATCCCTATCGTCATTAACACAGTTCGACAAGAGGAAATTTAATCGAATTCAAGCTACTTGTTATCATAGATTGACATTTAACCTGCAACTCAACTTACGGGGTCTTATCTCCCGAGGAGAAGGCGGATGTATTATATCACCTACTACGGCCAAGGTCAGGGGTTCGACTCATCACTGCCGGACTCTCTTTTTCGACTCCGTACTCCCTCCGCTCTATCCTATTTTGGGATACCACCTGTTGTACAATCACTGTTGTAAAAATATTTACTGGTAAGATGGCTACTCTGTCCCTCATCACATTTTCATTATTTGTTTTGTGTTTGCTCTATGCTTAGTTTTATCTCAATGCTTTTAAATTTAATGTTAGCTATTTGTAGAGTATATACTTTTCATTATTTGTTGACTAAAAATCAACCCAGTTTTATTATTTATAGTACACTGTTTTATCACCTATTAGTACATTTTATTGATATTATTTTATTTATGTAAAATTTGTTTCCTAGGATTAAGGAGAAATAATGATCACTCAATTGTTTCTCACTTAATGTTATATTTTTATTTTTAATCACTAAACTGTTCCAAAAATTATAATTTATAAGTTGGGCAAACTATACCTGTTACTTTCATATAAATTAAATTTTAATTAATATCTCATTATAATGACGCTGTTAATTTAGCAGAAAAGCAAGAGTAAACCTTGACTAATTATAGGGATATACAAATTTAGAACGTCACACTGGGGCAGATTGGGAAGGTGACTTGACGATGTATCGCTAAAAAAACCTACTGCATCTATCAGAACTAACACCGTTTGGACTGAAGTGGTTAGTAACGTCAACAAACACAGTGGCAGACAGTCCGCTACCATTCTCACTGTCTGAAATGTCTCCGTCACCAAGCAGCTCACGGGCATCCTCTTCTACTTTCCAGGACTTGTCTCTCTCTACTGGTGTCTCAAATTGTGGCTAAGAGAGACTTGAGAAATGCCTTGACTGATGATGTGTTTGGTAGCAGCACGGTTTCACTGATCTATAGCATACTTGATTAACAAAAACGCGGTTTGGTAGACAAACCCAAAATTGTATCCTTCCACTCGATGCTGCTAGTGTTTAAATTGTGTACATGGAAGATATCGTTAGCAAATCGGAGAGTCCTTGTAGTCTCCATGCCGGGAAGGATGGATTGTGAGATCCAGATTCAGTCGAATGTATCCCGCATGGTATCTCAGTATCTCTCCCGATCTAGGTGATTGTGTCATAATTACCTCTGTGCTACAGAAATGAATCTTACCATTCTTTACTTCAGCTGATTTAATACGTCTTACCAGTAACAGAATGCTTACCAACGGCGAGGTCTGGGTAGGTATTGAAAAATTATATTCCGATGGCATCTTAGTCCTCATGCAAAGCAAATGCCTACGAATAAGTGTATCTTCAGATACTGACTTGGTGAGTTAGGATTTCGCGGACTTCAAAAGGATGATTTCAATATACAATGACATGCCGGATGTGAAGGCAATCCATACCCATGATTTCAGGGCAATATCTACACTTTAATTCACTCTCTGATTGTAAAAAAGTAGCCGAAGAGTTTTCAAGGCGTATGATTACTATATTGAAGGTCGATAAATACTCTGTGCGTTCCAAAAAACTTCACAAAAATCAGATATGCCTATTAAATCAGGAAATTGTCATTCTTACCAACATTTCCCTGTCCACCGGATAATTATTCTGAGCTGTTCTTTGACAGATTGGAGGACGCTTATTGAATCCTTATCACCAGAAAATCCACTTCATTTCTTTGTCCTGATTGTAATGTCTTCTTCTGGGAGCAGTCAGATAGATAATTCTTTTGCCTATATTACATTATTAATATTTTCTGTTTGGGGATCGTCTTTAAAGGAATAACACGTCCTTTTGTGAACAGTGGTTCTTGTATTGACAGTGCGATGGCAATGTACTTTAGTTGATTTCGGATTCCATCGTACAGACGAGTTTGTTGCTTCATAAGGGTCAAATTTGAATTCTAGTCTCTTTCTTCTTTGTTTTGTCGAATACATCTGCTAAGTGCCAAAATCCACAATTTAATTTGGTGAAAATATAGTACATTGCCATGATCCAATAAGTAACGCAGATTGGACAAACATCTTTTTATCCCTGAATGTTGAAGAACAATTCAATTATTTTTTTCGAATGTTTGAAAGTTTTTTTAATAACAGCTTTTCCCCTTAGTGAAATGTAACAAGCATAGAAGACAACATCCTAAATGGCTGAAGATAGTATCCGAAAGCCAAAGAGAAGCTTAAAGACAGTTAGTTACCTGTTCCAACGCGTGACTATCCTACATATGTGTTGCGCTATTTATCTAACCTCAAATAGAGAGAATATCGTAACTTATTTCCCTTGCTAGAATTGATCTTCAGAAATTCAAATTGCAAAAAGTGACAATAAGGTTAAGGCAGTGTGGGAGGTAATTTAAAATTGTATTGGTAAGAAGAGATGTAATACAAAATTCGCAATTAAATTTTTCATTAGCGGACACTCTCTAAGATAACCCAGTAAAAGTTTTGAAGCCTTCAATAAATTTTTTTGTTTATGACCCTTCTTCACCTGCAGTTTGTGTTGGATCCACATTCTTTTCCGCTTTGTAAATACGGAACAAATCTCTATTTTCATCCGGCCAAATAGTCTGAAGTTGTATTTGCGGCTGCTCAATTCAAATCTAGTTCATCAACGAATGAGTACGGTATAAGCCCACCTAATAAAACTTGCTTCTACTACAACTCTACTACACCTAATAGTACATAATATTATATACCATATAAAATTATCACATGCTATACTCACTTATTCTCGTGAGTATAGCATCATTATATTCTATCTCGCCGACCTATAATACCACTACTATAGATCAAAAATTGTGGATTATACCAAATGCATTTCAATACCGTATTACACTGTACCAAAATAATGTTATAGAGTATGTAATTGGTACCAATTATATTTTGCTTATTACCAATTACGTTCAAGGTGATTTCCAGAATTATGGTGAATTCTGAATTCTGATATTCTCCGTATACTACTGAACTAATTGTCACCACAATGATACAAAATTGGTATAATGTACCTAAATAACTTAATTATAGTTGTAACTAATAGAGTAGTAATTCCAATCAGAATTACACGTTAACATATATATCATAACATAAGTGACTAAGACTTCAATTCCTTGGACGTCTTTGAGCATTTACTAAGGTAAAATTCTTTCAAATTAAACACTGGATTTTCTGCGTCACACATATTCTCTGGTAATATGGTCTCTCATAAAAGCGGTTATATAAAATGTTAGATGTTAATGTGAATAATATAATCCGTTAAAGTGTCTTAATATGTTAGATGGTATGTTATATATTACATTATATATAATAAATCTCTAATAATTAAAAATAACTTTAAAAAATTTAAAAAATACATATTGAAAACACAAAAACAATTAATACACATTCGCATACAATGCAAGGGCCCTAATATAATTAATTAAGGACCGGCCTTTAACGGAGCATAAACCGGTAATTTGTTGAAAACTCTTGGAGCAATTGGAAAAACTTATAAATATTAATAAATCTACATTATACATATAATTTCCAATTTATTTTTTTAATTAATTAATTTATTATTTTTATTTATTTATTTTATGCACGAAAAATAAATAAATAAATTTGAAATAATATGTATTATTTACATTTATGAACTGGTAAGTCAACCTTTCGACCTCATCTGAGGTTCTCAACCAGTAAATGGATTTCTTTCGTGTCTTAAGTAGGAGTTAAGTTTCAGAGGGACGAGTTATAAATTTCTTTTAGATAATTGTGTGATTAAATAACTAATTACTATGATATTTCATCTTGAACAGCCCTAAGTGTTTGGGATGAAATACAATGTACCTCACCAAAAGTATAAATATTACCTGTAAAAATGTACAATTTTCAATTTCATTTCAGAAATTGAGCGTCATTAAGAATTGAACCACTTTTAATTGAAAGTTTATGAGAATAATTTATAATCTTATCAATAGTTAGTTATTTTTGTCGTAAGCAGTTCAAACGCTACTCTATAAAAATGTCTTATGTTACCATCAATTTCAGAGTACGTAATGTACAATAGTTTTTTTTTTAATTTTGGGTGTTGTTATTTTCTCTATTCTTAATAAAAGTTCAATATAATTACTTCATATTTAGGTGATTAGTTATTGTATTATGAAAGATACACCACGATGAATAAAGACCACAAAGTCTTCAATTGTATGTTTAATTGTTAATTAACAGTAACGGAACTTTAGCAGTAAAAAGAACAATAAATAGGTTATACTGCTGTCCTGGATACATAGTTCTATGTAAATTCATTAAGTACGTCATTTTAGACATTGGGTGATGGGTCACTCAATGGTATTTTTCATTTATATATATTGATCAATAAAGAATTAATGTTAGATGATCCCGTGCTCATCTTACCAACTTATAAAACAAGAATATGCAGTACATGGTAGCAAAATACCGTTGTATATCATGTACGTTTCCAATTCGATGTGTTGTACTTACAAAGACAATTGTATGCAAAATTACAAGTTGATGTATGTGTTAGGATTATTTAACTTTCATTTAAGGAAAGATTTTAAATATTAATGAATTAGTGCTTCGATCACGAAATACAAATTAAATCTGAACCTATTTGAAATTTATAGTTTCGAAACGTTTATTTTAATTCCTTCTTAATCTTTTAAGAAGGTTTAGGTGTCAACAAAAAGATAAGAGTTTCTGGTTATTGTATTGCTCCACTTCAATTCTTACAATAATTGCGGAGGACAGCTGGCAGTCCAGAGTGCCGAGAGGAATATCAATATCACCTGACAAGGAAAGTGCAGCGTCTCGTATTTCTCAATATAATTGGGTCGTTATGAAATACAATTCTCAAGTGAAGAAAATAGAAGTTGTTGGAAATGGTAACTAGGTACTATATCTAGTTTCTTATGTCCCCCTCTAAAACAATACGTACCCGAATTTTAAATAAGTGTTAGGTTAGTTAATTTATTTAAGTAAATATGTGATTAACGTATGAGTTGGACGATAATTCTTTTTGGGTTTGTCACATTTTTTTAAGAGCGGAGAAAATAATCGGGCTGAAACCATGATTTTATGAGCCTAAATATTTAATAAGTAAATGAAGAAGACTATAAAAAACTTTTAAAGTGAGACTTAAATGTAAAGGAACTGATTATAAAGAATTAGTGTGAATCAGACAGTAACTTCAGACCTATTTTATTACCATATTTCGGTAAAAATACGTGTGGGAAAGAAAGTTTAGGTTATACGTCAAATAAATGTCGCTGCTGAATAGACAAAACTAATTCTGCTATGGAATAAAGCATAAATATTTATCTGTGCACAAATATGGATCTCCAGCAATGGTGATAATCTTCCTATGTATGAATACACGTATGGGAGTTAAGTTATGATAATTATGTCTACAAATATGTTTATTTTCATGTGCGTGTTTGAACTTCATTTCTTAATTGTTACTCTAGCACAAATTAAAGAAGATTAAAACTGACGGCATAAGAAAATTTAAGCCCTTATCGAGTTCTAAATTCACGTATGTCTTATTAGATTTTCATAAGTGTATTGATGTTAAACTTGACATGATATTTTTTATTTTTTTGTGGGGTGTTGGCCCCACATTCTTATAGAAAATGGATATAATTATGCGTTTAACTTGTCGTATGAGTACAGTTTTTGAAATTCCATATGTCGTTGCCTTAAAATAATAATAATAACTTAATAACGATGTCAAGAATTGACTGACTGATTGTTTCCATACTTTCCTTTTAAAAATGGAGACTCGTCGTTATTTAGATAATAATTTATCCCAGTATACTACCATAAATAAACTTTGCTACATGCAAAGTATTTCAGGAGTTCCAATAGTTTTAATTAACAATAAATGAATTAGAAATTCATTAACAAAATAACCGGCGTAGTGTTTACATTTAGAATCGGTACACAACAGAGAAAGAAGCTCTAAAATTAGTTAACCGTTTGTTTCGTTGTTTTCAAATAGATTTTCGCAATAAAGAGACTTTAATGGAAACAAATCCACAGCTTCTGATGGAGAAAGTGTTTTCATTGAAAATGTTCAGCTTTTTTCGTGATAAAAACATACTTTCATAATATAAAGCAATATCAGTTTATGGTAAATGTTTTTGGTTATTTTAAAAATACAGTTTTAATATTTATGTAAATTACTAAATTATAGCAAACAGTTTTTTTATGTAAGTAATTTACCTTTGACCATCTCAGCTCTATAGCAAAAATAAATGTATAATAAACTAAACATCCATGACGATTTTCTTTCAAATCAATAAATTCGTGTCTTAGATTATAGTGTATAGTGTTATGGCTGTTTTAAAAATGCTTTACCCTCGAAAGTTGGTAAAGATTTGGTATGTAGAAATATTTCACTGATACTATTAAATATTCTTCTAGAATTCTAAGCGAAATCTGAATAAAAGGTTAAGGGGTAGACTGTTTTTAGACTTTTAGGTATTACTTGACTATATATACCAACCTAGACAATTAAAAACTTAATAATTAATAACACTGTATAAATATAATATAGTATCAATTTATAAAAAGGTAAAAGATGCAAAATTAACTTTACTAAGAATGAAATACACAATCGGCTGCGTGACCTTAAATAAAGAAACGACGCTGCATATACTTTGTGTATGATGACATATTTTACGCTATGTCGAAGTTCTCAGTAGCAAAAACCATTTCACCATGGAAGATTGCTTATTGTTTTACTGAAAATTAGTTTCCTCATCGGACTGAATTTGCATGTTTATTGAAACCCTTATTAAGTTATCTGATGTGGTGGATTGTGTTTTATCATTACCAGGCGAAAATGTATTAGATTTATCTACCTATCCTTTGCTTCAATGTTAAATTATACTCGTTTATAGGCTTCCATATCCAGTGATTTTTAGTAAAATCTAGTTAAGATTTAGCAAAATTTTTACGCTAGTCTAATATGTAGCATTGACGCAATAGAAAAATCGCAATATGCATACATTTGTAAAAAAAAATAAAAAAAAAAACAGTACAGTCAAATAACATTTGAACATATGATATGGTACCATGTAGCCTATCACTCAGAGGATCAGCATATTTCCTCTTTCTCTGTCCGACAACGTAAACATTTCTGTTCTGCAGGACATCTCAAGAATATTGGCTTTTATGCGAAATGTGATTTTGCATACTCCTGCCTTGTTTATTTATGATGCGTATGCAAATCAAATTATGATACGTCACACTATATTGTGTAGTAAGGGAAGTAGGGTACAGGGCAATCAGGTCAACCCATCAACAACATGAAGCCACAACATCACTAACCGGCATGAGCAATTACTCAATTATCACTATTGCCTTCCACTGACAAGAAATATGTATTTATCAATATGATATGGTTTAATTTATTTGCACATATTATTGTTTACTTAAGCATTGTGTTTGAGAATTTATTTATAATTTTATATATATATATATATATATATATATATATATATATATGTGTGTGTGTGTGTGTGTGTGTGTGTGTGTGTGTGTGTGTGTGTGTGTGTGTGTGTGTGTGTGTGTGTGTGTGTGTGTGTGTGTGTGTGTGTGTGTGTGTGTGTGTGTGTGTGTGTAATCAAAATAATATTATATTAATAGATGAATTTAATTTACTCCTGCCATTCCAAAATTAGGTCATACAAATATAAATATTGTACTAAACCAGTTATCTCAAACTACCAGTGATCTACTATGACTACTTATGAGTAATGATATAATCCTGTCATGCTAGAGGCGTTTGATGTTGCCGTACATGCATAATTAGACCGGACAGTTATTAGTGTACAAATGGTTCCCTGTCAGTCCACATTAGATGTCATAGCAGAGACAGTAATCGTTTGTGTTGTGTCACTTCCCTACTAACTTGTACCATATATGATCGTTATTTATGGTGGTACATTAGATCCATCCTAAAATACTCTAGAAATTTAATTAGATGAGTACTATTGAATGATATCACCCTCAAGGGACTGGGAAATTTATTTTACATCTCTTAGTTTGTCTCTCCTCACTATATCTAAAACAAAGTACCTCATAGACTTACAATTTGGGATTTCTCAGAAATAAAGTTGCAGATTAAGTGAATACTTACAAAAATCGAGTATAATCATAAGACGTAAAATAAGTATATAGCATGCAAAACAGGATGGAGTTACCAATAATCATAACAAATATATAAATAAATAATATTTAAATAAACATTAATTGGAACCTCTGAACTGGGTATGTGGTTATAACTAAGAGTTAAGCTTGGAAACATTACTGAAAATTAAAAAAGATGTAATTCTAGGTTTGCACATTGGAGTTTAAATTTTAAAATTTTGTTGATACAGGTTTAAAATAAACATTGAATGTGACATTCATCACGTAAAATATGGTCTTTTGTTGGTTTTTTTGCTGTTTTGAGAACATCATCAGTATGGACCCTTAGGTAAAATATAAAGCATATTTCGAATATTAGCATTTTGGAAATATTTTTTCCAACTATGGAAGAATAACGTATTAATTTTCTCAAAAATACCCAACATCTAACCTTTAGCTAATATTTAACCATCCGTGACAAACCACGGGAAGTTATTGCACTGCGAATCCCTCCCTTTCCACTACTCAAGGGGGAAGAACCACCGTCTGTATAGTAACTGAACTGCCTTTTTTTGTCAAAATCAATGGAAATAATGCATTCTAGTAGCCTAGTCTTTAATAAAATTTATTTAGTTTGTGATCACATATAATTTTAGACGCTGTAGTACCTTCTTTCGTTTTACGTTCGCCCTGAGTGTAATTTTGTAAGTCGGTATTGATTATAAACTTCAAGAAAAAAATTCAATCTTTAAAATTTTTAACAGTTTTTGGAAGACATCTTTGTTTAAATGTTTCGTTAAGGAAGGTTCACTTGAAAACACTTTTTGCAAGAAATAAATTCGATACTATAAGTGGTCTCTTTGAGTATGGTTAGATTAAGGTATTTGAAGTGTTCTCATTTCTTATTTTTATTTGGCATAAATAATCCGTAAAATAAATTTTTGTTTTAATTTTCTGTTACCCATCAGCTAGCATTGATATGATTATATTTTCAGGGTGATTAAAGGGAGCAATATCAAAAAATTGTTTGTGTAAAAAATAGTTTTATCACGTGATAAATAGGAATAACAATTATTGTTTCATAAAAATGTTTGACCTTCATTTTTATTTAAAGTGTGTACATAATCGTGAACCAGCTGGATCGTATACTTTAATAACAAACAATGGCAGTCCACCCAGTGTTTAAAATGGCATTTCAGTAGATAAATATTATCTCTATATTCCAATTACCATCACCTTGCATTGAAATATTTTCTGTACCCAAGTTATTTTGTATTTTTATCAAGTTATCATCTGCACTTTATCTGTCATCTGTCGTTATCTAAGTCAGAATAACATTTCCTACTAGGAAGAGCGTCGCAAATACTGTACAGATAATCTTGATCTGAGCTCTCTTATCTCCTGGAACGATTTCGTGACAATCAAAGTTAGCAAGCTAAATCATAACAACTTTCATTTGAATCATTGGCCAACATGACCTATACAACTGCTGGGTCCAAACAAATGTCTTAAGAGAACTTCGTGATAAATTATCTTTTACATTAGACGGCCATATTTTTTAAATTGCACGTAAAACTGTTATATTATTTAGTCTTTGTGGACTATCAATAATAACCTATGCAACGTAATTCTGAAAATATTTTATTGATTATACAATTGCATTGAATTTTAAATATATTTTGCAACATCAACGGCTTCGGAGGATTTTATAATGGTGTAAGGGAGAAATCGTGATTTAATTTCTTATATGAGTGAAATATATTATTTTAAATAGGTTTTCTGTACATTTAACTATACCCAGTCTTATTGGTTTGTTGATGGTCATCAACATAAAGAGTTTTCACATTAAACTAAGCGATTATTTATCACTAAACTGTTAAGTACTTTTGGACTATCTCTCTCTTCTTGGTTTCTATGTAATACAATACCTAATTATTTACATGTAAACCAAAAGATAAATTAGAAATTTTAACATATGTTGGAGATTTAAGAAAAAATTTACCTCAGTAAGATCTGTAAAACCACATATGTTACATACTCTAGAAATCGCTGGTATTATCTGTCTAGTTGTAGTAGAAGAAAAATATTTCCAAAACGATATATGCAATAGTACGTTATTACCAGATAAAAATGTATATTATAAAGTTTTACGAACGCATATCAATTGCAATTAACTGCGTAAGTGTACTTTAACAAATGTAAAAAGTAACGAAACTTGGAAAAAATCGGGCTAGATATGCTCAAATAAAAAAACTATTTTTGTACTTAATGACATATTCATGGATTATTTCACTACCAAAAACATGTACGACTATTTGCACGAAACCTTACCAATCTTTTAAATCTTTTTTTTAAACAAACATTATCCTGAAGCTTAATAGAGAGATTCTAAGTTTTAAATTATTCATTCCACTCTAATGTGAAGTACTAACGCACTTAGCGTAATAAAATGAATTTTTAAATTTTGCATAGACCTTGGACACACTCCGTTACGTGTCACGTAGAATAAATAAAAAAACTATTCTGAAATTTAATGTAACATTTAATGAATTTTTTTTAATAATATAATTTAAAAATTATTGAAAAATCTTTTAGCTTTAATCGCCGTTTTTCCACAGATACAATCTAAAAACTATTCATAATGAATATTCAGCACATTAGCTACAAATATAAACTGCATTAAATACAATCTGATAATGTAAAATTAACTATATTTATGGTAGCATGTTCAAATAAATCAAATTGTTCTATAAATAAAGAAATATGTGATTAATAAAGTTATTAATTGTTTTTAAAAATACTATAAAAACGAGAATTTACTATAAACAGTTGAGTCTATGCTTAAGCCGTATATTATCTTCAGCACTTGTATGTACTCTTACGAGGTAATTGCCTACGAACACGTGAGAATTTCCTCTGAAACTTCAGTTTTATATAGGGCAAGATCGAATTTGATGATGGTGCACTCAATGGAATTGCGTTTAGTGTTAGAGAAGCCTGTTACTTTGAATATATTTTGTGAGGTAATATGAGAGTTAACGCTTATATTTAGCATGAAAAATTATAATTCTACTCAAGTATAAAATTCGAGTTTAATGATATTATGGCGTGGATACGAGATTTCCTCATTCTGTCCTTAGTGAAGTATGTTATGCACACTTTGTCTGGCTGGCTATCTTTTAAATATTCGTTGTAGTTTCACAAAGATGTTACAATTTCGTTGTGTACTAAGTTGTTTTAAAATGTAATATTGACTTTTATGAGTAAATTATTAAACGCGAACAGTTAAATAAAATTAATAAACTAATTTTAGTAAATCATTACTTAAAATAATTCTTAACTACTTTAATGATCCCTAGTCTGTATAAGTTATTCTGAATTGAACATTTTCTTTAGATGATAATCATAATAAAACTTGCATGAAAAGTAATTGTCAATACACGATGTATTATTTGTCAATAAATATTTATCCTATCTCATTTTACTATATTTACTTAGCTTAAGTTACAAAAATTAATTTATTAACACACTGTGATTTTTAAAATAACTAAGAAAATTTCTTGTTAATATGTATGAACTAAATTAATTTCTATTCTTACTCGTAAACTCTATCATGAGTGACAGTTTAATTTTCTTACAAACTCTAATTTTATCCAATTTAACCTGAATCTAAAATATGCAACACCCTTCAACTATTTTGTCGACAGACTTCTAAATTAAGTTATTTGTTGAAATTTAGATAAGAATATTTTAACATACCAACAAACTAACAATATCTGAACAAATAATCTATCATTAGCACTCTGGCTTGAAATTCTAACATATTATTGCAAACAATATTTTAAAACAGAATATCACTGAATAATAAATCAATGAAGTGCTTATATTACAAAAAGCAGCTGCATGATTTGCTTCAAAAGTGGAGTACCGCAGTTCGAGTCAAGATTGATTTAGAGAATGTTATATATTTTACCTTACTTTAAATCATCGTAAAATATTATTAGTAAACATTATTTGTTTAAATAAGAAGGTTACATATTAACCGTTATAATGTGTATCTTTAGTAACCGACGTAGTATATTACCTTTGCAAACTGGGAACTTAAATAAAACAGACATTCCTATGCCATAAAAGCTAATAAATATTTTATACCTACAAACTTAAAATTAAAAATGATAGTCATCTTATATATCAGATATATTTTACATT
Organism: Homalodisca vitripennis; assembly: GCF_021130785.1. Lineage (NCBI taxonomy): Eukaryota > Metazoa > Arthropoda > Insecta > Hemiptera > Cicadellidae > Homalodisca > Homalodisca vitripennis. The sequence continues at coordinate 22,042,923 of NC_060212.1, forward strand.
GTAGGAGTTTAAACCCACTGTTAGGGCGATATAATACTAAAGTTTATTTAAGACAAGTCGATATTTGTATATTCACAATATTAATTTAAATTATAGCTAAACCTTGACGTGTATTTTAGCATTAAAATAAATTTAAAAATGATAATAATGAAATAACATTAATTACGTGATTTTTATATTTGACGAATTTCCTTAATCGGATTTTTAATCATTAGCCACATTCAAATTTACACTTTACGGAAATGTATGTAAACCACCCGGATATGTACGTCCTGAATAATACAAGAGGGTATCTCCCACACAAGCTTTATAACAAAAGCTCTAAAGGGGCAGAGGACTGAAATTATCGCTCATGTAACAACACTGGACTGTTGATCTGGTATTTGCATCTTAACGTTCTAAGGTTACTTCCTCCCTCAGCTCTCAACTAAATGTATATAAATTACATGAATATGTACATCCTGAATAATAAATACATACATACAAATCCTTTTATTTGGCAAACGTATTTGAACCTACAATGTTTCCAAATCAACTGTTTTCTAGTAAATTACAAATAAATATAAATAAATAAAACAAAACCTTAACCTAAATGATAACGAAAATGTTATGGTAATATAAAGTGAAAAAAACTAATAAGAAATGAATTATATTTACTTGAGGCGTTTTTTTTTACTTGCGAATGTATCCCTCAACTTACGTTTAAGGTTTTCAAAAAAAACGACATCTTTGACTTGCAAAGGAAGGTCTTTGAAGAATTTGGGGCCAAAGTACGAGACCTTTTCCCCAATCTTACTAAAATATAATTTCATTAATTTAATAATTGTAGTAAAATAACGGTATGCAGATGAATCCTTTGTAAATAACGACATGTCATTAACTTCGATCGTCTATTACCAACGTATACAAAAACGTATCCTTATCCTTGGGATTGATCAATTATTTCGACCAATAATCCCTGTTTAATGATTAAATACAGTTTTCTATTTTGCTTATATTTATAAAATGTATTTTGAAGGGTGTAGCGTAAATTTTTAGCGCAACTGAAAAAAGACTAGTACAATCTTGAAAAAATTGCATTGCCCTAACAACATAAGTGAATTAATTAAATCAGAGGAAACAAAACATTTATTATTTTTTTGTGGTTTACAAAATTTTATTCTATTATTTTGGTAAGGGAGTAAGTATTCTTATTACCAAACGAGAAAGTTGAGAATAATTTTTATGTTGTCAACTTGGGTGTAATAATGTACTTAGGGTACGTGAACTTATCGTCTTGTAGTGATTTCTTTTAACTTGGTAATAAATCCCTATAATTTTATACCATTAAGAATTAATCATTATAATATATAACGACAATTGATAATAGAAGTATTGCACTGAGTAAACATGAAATAGTTCGATCGCGTAGATTTAAATATACCAGTCCTATGAACTGTAAAAAAAATTAAAAAAATTGTGGACGGTGAGGTAAAATTTCATCTATTAACACATAGTATAAGACTAATAGGCGAGAGTACACAACTGAGGCTGTTTGGCTCAGTTCTCAGAATTTTGGATTATTTTATGAATAATCGTATTGGCAGCTTGGAGGGTTATATTATATTTTCTCATATATTGGCTCACACGACCTTGGCCCTTTGCTCAAATTGTTTTTTTTTATAAATTAAATGCTTTTATCCCCTACATCATGTTCAACACTATCTCTTCACAAGAAATTTTAAAATAGTCAATATAATAATCACATATAATAAATAGTAGATACATTTTGCATGCTTTATTTTTATTACGTTACAGACACATTACATCCTTATAACATAACGTAGTTTATACAGTCAAATGTTTATATCTTGATTGAAAAAAATATTACACTCAGAGAGGAAAATATCAAACTAGTTACTGATTTTTAAAAATGTTTCTCTTTAAAGGAAAATTATAAATAATAGAAAAGTGGGAGCAAATTGACTTAGAGCGATCTTTCGTGATGAAAAAGTGGCCGCGAGTTCACGCATGTTAACGTTATAAACAAAACAGTATTTAAAATTCAAATTATTTGGTTTATTTTAAAAAGAAAACATTTGCACAGTCATAAAACTACTATTTTAAGCTGTTAAAATTTGCTTTTTAAAATATATTTAATTATAGTTATAATATATTCTGTCATTTGATTAAGAAAGTGAATAACATGTAGTGGGGAGTGGAATAGAATTAACTTATAAACAGAGGCTTTATTTGACTTTCAAGTAAGACTTGCAATAAAAATGTATATTGGATTACTTTGTCTTGATCCCCACCCCACCAGAAGGGTGGCTAATGTGTGGCTTATTGGGAGGGTGTGAGATTTACGCCCTGTCCAAAGCGAGTTTGTCACCGACATCAGCCACTTGGTTTCTTCTCTACTGCGTGACACGTACTGGCCTTGGTGTTACAGATTAGTCCTGTCTACACTAAATATAAAATATGTTTTAAAGCTGGAAGCAAATTTTATGATATTTATACATGGTTAAATTTCAACTCTGGAATATTACAGAAACACGAAATGGAATCGTGTAACGGAAGTTTAGACCTGTATCCTAACTTGGATGACTTTTTACTAAACTATTATCTGAAAAACACCTTAGTCCATTCAGAGGCTATGAAAGTATTTAAAATTGCATCTCTAACAATTTATGAAATATGTTATTACCGTTATTCCAGATAAAAATAAGGTTACATTGATTAAGGTAACCTTGCAAATTGATTTTAATACTGTTAGTAAAATTCGTTTAAAAAAACTGATTTTATTAATCTTGGCTGCTTACATTATTGCCAGATACTAAGATAATTAAATAATTAATAAGTAGCATAAAAGTAAGTACACAATAAATTACTATGAAATAGATGATATACTCCCCAAACAGAGACAACATTTTATCGGGAATCAAGAGAGAGTTTGTTTGGTAAAAGCACACAACCTAGGCTTATTTGAAATCAGTCAAGTAATTTACCCTAAAATCTAAAGTTAATTTTTTTTTAACTCAAATTGAAGAGTATACAGTTTTAAACAATAGAAAAAGTAAATTTTTTAGACAATTTTATAGCTTGTAAGACCATTAACCTACGTTGTTAGACTCATAAATAAATGACAAAAACTTCAATTAAAGATATATAGACGCAAAGTGGTGAAGTTTACTTACCTTACGTTGTTTTCTGACATTGATGTGACTTTATTAATGTGTATGCATAATGTGTAAACAAAAGATATAGATGACCTTCTCGGCAAATTGTTGCTCCAATTTTGTAACTATGGGCACATATTAGTAAACGCTTCAGAGTATGACAAATATAGTTATATATATATATATATATATATATATATATATATATATATATATATATATATATAATATATATATACATATCCAACAGTTTGTATGACTGAGCAGAAACTCTTGATTGAGATTTCTTACAACAAATTGGTATCTATTTTGGATTTTAGTGCAAAGGTTCAAAGGCCAATCAGTTTATCTGACCGTCTGGCCTTGTGTGCAATAACACTTTATAAAAATATTCTAGATATTTAAAATTTGTGACAGAAATTTTTGATTAGACATTTGCAGTTGATAAATTGCAAAAAAAATAACATAAGTAACTTGATAGTACAATCCAAGATAGATACATGATGGAAGGAAAGGTGAGCCTATCCACTAGCCCCCGAGAAGTGGCAGTTAAGTCAATTAGGCAAATGTAAACAAACTGCTTCTGGGGCAGTTTCGGATCTAATATTGTGTTTTCTATTCATGAGTTTCAAGCCATACTCTCCATTCCTAGTTGATTTGTGACACTTTAGAAAGGTGTCAGATACTCATATATCTGCTGATAGTAATATATATTTTTAAGTTTTATAAAATATTAGCCTATTCAAAATATTCTCCAATAAATTCATCAGTTTAAATAATAAAATCAAAGCTAACCATAACAATTTCTACGCAACCAAAAGTAAAGATCGTACATATTTTATACTGAAGTACTGTAAAATGCAAAGTAGATTAGGCATATAATCAGGAGATTGAAAATTTCAAAGATTTACCTCGGCCCTTCAGGTGTGGTATCAGGCAAACTAATGAGGGATTTATGTATGCCAGATGTTATGTTTGATGGATTATTTAGATACTTTAAAAATGCAAGAAACTAATTAAAGACTCTTGCTGTAATTATGTATTTAGAATAATGAGTTTGACCGTTCTTATTGACGTTGTGATTTTGCTGGATTATACTTTTCTAAAACCCCTGGCAAATACAATTACAAAAGTCCCACTCTACCTACCAATTAAACGTAATAACAATAATAATAATAATAATAATAATAATACATTTTATTTAATTATTACACTAAAGAATTCCAGTTACGAGCTATACTGCAAATTTGAAGATTATATATATCTTCAAAAGTTAGTTAAAAGTCATATTTATAGTTAAAAACGAGAATAAAACGAGTTAATATAATATTTTCAACAACAATAAATGAGATCCACGCTCCTTTCATCCCATTTTTATGAGAAAACTTAGGTAACATACATACATACAATAGCCCCTATGCCGTTTGGCGTGCTGTAAAGATGGTCACTACATGTTAATATAAAATTTTCACCTTACGTGTGTTGATAAGATACCTAAAATGTCATATAACGAACCATCACAAGTAATTATTCTGCTTATTTGTTTATTCTGTATTATCTAGTACCCATAATGTCCACGTATTGAATATATTTATTACAAACTAAAATGAAATAACTATTGGACCGATATTTACAATATCTTAATCCAAGATAAAGGAATGTTTACCCCAAATCTCTACTATTTTGGTATTTAATTATTTATTAACTGTTAATGAATAAGAACAAATTCAAAGTATCTATTTCTTAACGTTTTCTTTACTGTTTAATCATTAAGTCGGCATTGTATTTACAAAAAAAACGTTTACTTTCATAACTGGAATTCAAAAAGTTAAATTCTTATGAAAAGAATAAATTTATTAACTATACTCTTATTTAACATATTAGCTTTCAATATTTAAATTCATCAAGGATTTATAAAGTAAAATTTAAATATATAGGTACTAAGATGTATCGTTAGCGATACATTGACATCAAGCAGTGGAAGTAAAGGGAGGTAAAGTATAATTGAACTTAGTTAAAGAAGGGCGGTGAAGTGACACAACTGTGACTGATACAGTGTCATAGAGTCAAGGGCCATATGTGTCACTACCATGTGTCATATTAGTGTTGCACTTATGTAATACTATGCTGTTATGCTTCAAAAACCGTATACGTCTCTTGGGCAGAGTATAATATAAACGATTTTTCTCTGATATTGATACAACTGGCTTATAGACGAAACTTTACATGAAGGTTCATTCTTATAGTCAAAAACATCCTTGATGATCGTGCATGTCATTCCATAGGATTTCCATAACCGTTATTGAACATTTTTCGTATATCTTAACTCTAACGGGAAACTTGAGGAGTAAAATTGTTTCAGTTAACTGAATACAATCCATTTGAATACACATTAAATGTTAACATGTAAAACACACACACACACACACACACACACACACACACACACACACACACACACACATATATATATATATATATATATATATATATATATATATATATATAATATTGAGTTATTTATAGAACTTGTGTTTGTTTTAATACATAAAACAGTTTTATTTTACGTATTTACTATCTGGAGTATGTCTGAGTGGTTTTACCCAAAAATGTGAAACCTTTAATTATTATTACGATATTTTAAAATTAATCTTGCATATTAAAATTTTATTAATTTCATAATATGAATTGAGTTCTTCTTGAGATTTAAATCAACAGACAAATATTAATATGAGAAGGAGGATTGTATACTGTGCACCTGTGATCATACCGTAGCTCATTAGTACATCATTAGACCAAGTCCTCGAGGACGTCCGGATTGTTAATGTTTTTTGATACTTCCTTTACGGAATCTCACTGAGTATAATAATAAAAAGTATTACTATACCTCATATAAATATATACAAGGCAGGGGTTCACCTCTCAGCATGTCACAATCTAAGAAGGAGAAGTGTATACTGTGCACTTGTGTTGTGATCATTCCGGAGCTCATTAGTACATCATTAGACCAAGTCCTCGAGGACGTCCGGATTGTTGAAATTTTGCCAATTCCTTTACAGAATCCCAATGAGTATAATAATTACAAGTATTACTATACTACATCTAAACATACGCAAGGCCGGAGTTCACCTTTCAGGATGTCACTATATGAGGAGGAGGAGTGTATACTGTGCACCTGTGTTGTGATCATACTGGAGCTCATTAGTACATCATTAGACCAAGTCCTCGAGGACGTCCGGATTATTGATGTTTTTTGCCAATTCCTTTACAGAATCTCACTGAGTACAATAATTGCAAGTATTACTATACTACATCTAAACATACGCTAGGCAGGAGTTCACCTTTTAGCATGTCACAATCTAAGAAGGAGAAGTGTATACTGTGCACTTGTGTTGTGATCATTCCGGAGCTCATTAGTACATCATTAGACCAAGTCCTCGAGGACGTCCGGATTATTGATGTTTTTTGCCAATTCCTTTACAGAATCGCACTGAGTACAATAATTGCAAGTATTACTATACTACATCTAAACATACGCTAGGCAGGAGTTCACCTTTTAGCATGTCACAATCTAAGAAGGAGAAGTGTATACTGTGCATTTGTGTTGTGATCATTCCGGAGCTCATTAGTACATTATTAGACCAAGTCCTCGAGGACGTCCGGATTGTTGAAGTGTTTGATTCTTCCTTTACAGAATCTCACTGAGTATAATAATAAAAAGTATTACTATACCTCATATAAATATATACAAGGCAGGGGTTCACCTCTCAGCATGTCACAATCTAAGAAGGAGAAGTGTATACTGTGCACTTGTGTTGTGATCATTCCGGAGCTCATTAGTACATCATTAGACCAAGTCCTCGAGGACGTCCGGATTGTTGAAATTTTGCCAATTCCTTTACAGAATCTCACTGAGTATAATAATTACAAGTATTACTATACTACATCTAAACATACGCAAGGCAGGAGTTCACCTTTCAGGATGTCACTATATGAGGAGGAGGAGTGTATACTGTGCACCTGTGTTGTGATCATACTGGAGCTCATTAGTACATCATTAGACTAAGTCCTTGAGGACGTCCGGATTTTTAAAGCTTTTTCCATCCCTTTTCTAGTCTCATTGACCGTTATAACTACTAGTAATACTATCCTACATCTAAATATATATAAGCCTGGGGTTTTACCACCCAGCATGACACGTAATAGGCTTCATGGAGGTCGCATATCGAAATTATCTGCAACTAACATATTTCTTGTATATCATGTAATAATATGTATCTACATATATCTACAATGTAAAGTTAATATAATAAATTCAAGTTTAAATTTTTCTATTTAAAATTATAAATTAAAGCCAAGAATAATGCATTTTAAATATCGATTACATAAATGTAAAGAGGAAAAATACAATAAATGAAATACCTTTTAAACGTTAAGCTTACTTGGTTCCTTATAAATCTGTGGAACTACCACATTTCAGTGACGTATATTACAGGCGAACGTTACATGGGGTCAAAAACATTATTCCTTAACGGAACACAAAGGCTTTTATGTATATGAATGTCTTCGTGATATTGGTTTGGGTCAACGTCTTATAAGAGAGGTCAATCGTATCACGTAACAATGGTAGCTGAGGTTACATGAACAACCATGTTTGTAGGTGATTTCAATCTTGAGATGTCCTGCGGGCAGACATCCAGGTAGTCCATTATATAAGTATCCATCTTTTAATACATCTTTTAAATTCATTGGGATACAAAGAGGAAATTCGGTTAATTAACTTAATCATGAACTCAGAAAATATATACCTGATAAATGCATTCTTGCGTTTTAACCCTCATAAGAATCCATTAGCTTATATTATAAATGATTGCATTGGCTGGACCATCTCATGCAGTAAAATTTACTTGTATAGTATATATTTAGGTTGATTTCCTGAAGTAATACGCTAACAGATTATGTATTATTTTGAGTATCATATTTATCTTATTAACTTTTATCTTATAAATAAAAGTTAAGTGCGAAACGAGTTTGCTTGGCAGTTTGAGAACGATTGAAGGAATTAGGTTAGTTATTGTTTAAAATATTTGTTAAAATCTGATGGAGGTTCTTATAAAGAAAAGAATTAGTAACCTTACTAAATAAAGAAATATTTAACTGACACTATACAGCTGTTGAAATTTCAGGTGAAGCTTGACAATTTGGCTAAAATATATGATTTTTACATTTAAATGTAAAAAGGTTTAGATATTCGAGTACTCGATCAATAGTGTAAAACACGTAGCAAATAAAAAGTAAATATCTAATACCTCATTTAAAGTGCATCAGTGATTAATTTATAATATTTAATGCATTGTAAATATTACTTAAACACTGTTATAAAACTAAAGTATAGAAACAGACAACTTAATATGTTTTCATATGGTACTCGAAACCAAGCTTCCTTGTCATTGTGATATTGTATTTTAACATTGGACAACAAGGAAAACAGAAATACCTAACATACAAATCCATTTTCCCACTTAGCAGTCCAGAAAACGACAAGATCTCACAACGTAACTCGCATAAACGATTATTTTGGGAAGTTAAATGTACTTAATAAGGATTTAACCCTAATAACTGACGTATATAGGAAGTAGGTTTGATTACCCAATAGACTGTAGTAGGCAGTCCTACAATAGTAGATTACAATGGACGGTTTTAGTCATTTTTTGACCGCATTAGATTTTTGATAGCTGCATACAGTACTTATATAGTGTTCTGATCGAGGCAAGCAGTAAAATAAAATGTTATACTTATCAATTAAGATTATAGACGGCTGAAGTAGACAACGTTTAACTAAAGTAGGTTCCTCAAACTGTCAGGACAGTAAGGCGAAGTTAGGTCGGTTAGGTTAAGTTAGGGTAGACTAGGTTATGTTAGGCTAGATTGGGTTTGTAGATATATTATTATTATTAATCATAGTAGTACATGACAAGGGCTCGAAGTAAACGCTATTTGATCGAAAAAGGTTTCCGATTTTTATTTATTAGTATTTTTTATTAGGGCTGGAAGGCAGACTCATTAGTGTCGTGGGAAATGTAATTAACTCGAATCAGAAATGCTCCTAAACGTGCAAAACATCTTCAAATGGTCTGCACAAACTCTCGAACTCTTAAAAACTTAAATACATGCACCGTATGTATGCCTACTTATGTTTATTACTCCATTGTATTGTATCAAAAGTGCTTTACTAAGTATTATAAGGACTTTGATATATATAAAATGCGTGTGAAGAAACGGATAACAGCTACGAGTTACATAATATAGGTACTCGTAGGATCTCAAACTCTAAGACTACATCGTTTCCCTGTGTTACCAACATCGTCCTGTTTCATGCATAATTTACTTAAGTTTTACCGTTTTAGTCTGACACATACAGAGTAAATACACAAGGCCTAACTGTTACCTCTAAAACTTTTGGGAGCAACTGTGGTTAAACCAAAAGCAACTTTCAACTTCTGATATAACTCGTGCTTTCCTCATGAGTAAAGCAGATAGATATATATTATGTATTTATGATTATATCCTACACATTATAATTACAGGTATATTGTGGTATTATTATAGCAACTTTTTATCGTTATATGATAGAATTATATCATGTTGTTGCACATTGTGATATATAATAAACCGTTATAATAGGATATCGAAGGTTTTAACATAAATGTACTTTAATACTATTTTTTCTCGATTTTAAGTAAACCAGCAAGTATGTTTATTGTTGGTAAATTGACTACAGGCTCCAATAATATAAATAATAATATTATAAACATGCTATAGCATAATTAGGTCCCCCAGGATTATCCAAATATAATAAACAAATATAATGGAATAACGAAGGATATGACGGAAAGTAACGAAAGAGTAAGGACACAGCTTTTTTCGGATCAAGAGGAAACAATATACAAGGTTTCTAGTTTCTAAGATATTGCCATAAAAAGTTATCGCACATGCAAACAGACATAGGAACGATAACTTGGTTTGAGGACGGCACTAAAGGATGGTCTTATTCAATAAAAAGATAACTTAGTTTAGTATTGTATCAAATAATATAATTGTATTAAGTTTTACTTAACTTTTAAAGCTGCAATCTTGTGTGACTTTAAACGAGAACCTTAAGATATTATATTTAGTCTTACAGATAAAAGCTTAGGGAGTTTTATCTTTTATTGAAGGTTTTTACCCTCAAAAGACAGTTTCGATAATTTTCTGGTGGCTAAGCAAGAGTTGTCTTGAGCACTCATGGTGGGATGGTGGGGAACTATAATCCAGACTATGGAGAAGGGATATTTTGGCCAAAATTACTTATTTGAACTTTAACGCCCGTTTTCCATAATTTTTCACTCAAAGGTACATTGTATCAGAACCTGTATAAACTAGAGCTTTGAATTGTTTTTGCTTTCTAATAATGGTACCTTCACTAATGCACAGCATTATAATTGTTACGTGATTATTAACATAAATATAAATACTACTAAAAATATTAGAATTATGGATTATTTTTAAAATCCTACACATTTAGTTACAGTGAATAAAAATTATCCTACTCTCAAAAGATACACACAAAAATACATAGCACTATGCATAACATATTTCTAAAGGCCTTATATGTAGTTTAAATATTTTTTTAAGACAGAATCCCGTGGTCTGAATTGTTGAAAGTTGCGGAGTTGGGTGTTCCTTTTAACTAAACTTTAAAATCGTGATAAAAAAATATTTATATTCTAAATATAATCGGATCAAGTGAAGTTCTATAAATCCACCATTTTTCACTCATTGTGACCCTACGGTCAAACCTCCTCCGACACTAAACCCACGCAACACATGTACAGGATATATGGCCATGGTTCATCAACTAGATAAGGACAATTTATACTCATTGGTGCGTGGCTTCTCACTAACAATGGCCTCAGAAGATATAGCTCTTTGATTTAAGATTTTTAACCTTAAGTGAACAAGATTTGTAATGTAAATGATTCGTAAGTCTATTCGCATAACCTTTCTAACTGTTTTATATTTTCATTATATAAATTGAATATTGTATGTAAACTGTAAGCAATGAGTTAATTCAACGATATTAACCTAATTAAAGTATACGGACAAAGTAAAATAATCTTCTTTAAATACTAAATTTAATTGATCGGAATGCAGTTAAATTCGTGAATAAAATTTGATTATTTATTTCAATAATATTTAATATAGTAAATAGTTTTTTGACGTATAGTCGAGTTTTTATTGATATTGTATTGCTCCACTTCAATTCTTACAATAATTGCGGAAGACAGCTGGCAGTCCAGAGTGCCGAGAGGAATATCAATATCATCTGACAAGGAAAGTGCAGCGTCTCGTATTTCTCAATATAATTGGATCGTTATGAAATACAATGTTCAGGTGATAAAACTTCTATACAATTTACCTTATAAAATATATTATGCAACTGGATATTATCATATTGAATAAACCTGTCCAATATCACATACATTAATAATAATTAATTAATGTATGTGACTATAATTAATTAATAAACACAACATTAATATGTGTTATGAATCTCTAAAAAGACGTAATCAATATTTAATTGAATAAATTGTAGAATCATAAAAAATGATAAAGAACTGTAAAGATGTTGCTGTCTTTCAAGTTTTGAAACTTGTTTTGAATTTTAAAACAAATTTTTAAAAAGAGGCCAATCTCTTTTTAATCCTCATTAAGTGCCTCTGATTATAGGTCTGGGCGATGATAAAATCAAACAGAATATAAAATTAAAGTCGACACAGTAATGGATGATGATATAAAGGGCAACGACTTATAATTCAAACGCATATATTAAACACAATGGTTTATTTCTGTTTAGAAGTAAAATATAATGATTTCTATTTTTACAGCAACAACTGTTAATGGACGTTTGATAATTTTCACCAAAAATATTATTATTGTGTGTAAAAGGTCAAAAAATATGACACAGTATCTTTCACTGTAAAACACATAAAGGAGTTTTATTTAATTTAATATAAAATATATTAAGATATTTACTCTTTTACCATGCCATATCTAAAATCGTGTGTCTTTATTCGTAGACCTACGTATTGCAGAATTTCAATTTTTAAACTACGTTTAATTGTAACATGTATTACGAAGGTTAAATGATTTTGTCGTACATTCGCAATCGGTCATTATACCAGAAATCAGTAACACTACGTTTCGAGATCTGGAATCTAATGTCTTCCTCAGGTGAATAACTAAGCTTACACAAAACTACAGTCATGTTTAAAAATTTTAAATAATAACAGAGTGTTGTGAAACTCGTATCTAAAGAATCATAACAACAATATTGTGTTTTAACTCCATACACACTATCTATAAATTACTACTTATTAAATTATACAATAAATCTGCACTAAATGTTGGAACATTAAGAAAGAACTGAACAGAGGCAAATAGTAAATGGCAATCAACACAGGAGACCAAAATGAAGTGGAATACAGAAAACGAGAGTGGGCCTTTTTATTATTCTTTCATTCTAGACTAAAATAAAAAAAACCTTATTGTTACTCCGCAGTGGTGAATTTGAAGTCTCTAATTATTTGATACTTCAAGTTGCCTTGTTAGTTAATTTTTCAGAATTGTCAATTTGACTAGGAGATGAATTATTGGTTTATGGTCTAGAAGCCTCCATTTACTCCCATTTAAAGAAATAGTTTTCACGATGTTCTCTTTATCCTAGTTCATATAATGATCTATAAAACAGGAATGCTGTAAAATCTTCTACTTTTCTGTTAGCCTCTTTTAGACATTTTCTTTGTGCTCCTTTTTACAAATGGCTAAAGTTTTTTGTCCTGATTATTTATTCCTTATTGCATTATAATCTAAACACAGTTTTTGGAATCCCCATATCAATATATTTTACCATGAACGTGTTTAATGAAACTTGAAATTAGTAACATTTAAAAGGTTTAAAATTGTTATATGTGAATACACAATATAACATATAACAATATATCAGAACTCTCCAGTAATACTTAATTATGATCAGCATATTTTAACTGGATATTTTAAATAATATTAAAGTTATTTCAATCACTCCTTTTAAGAAAGTTATCCATATGTTACCATTGTAAGTTCGTTTTGTTTACTGAGGTAAATAAAATACTTGTAAGGGTACTGGTGGTGGTTCAATAGATATATCAGTAAACTTTTATAATCTTTCATATTATTTCAATACATCTCTACAAACAAAATTTTTCATGGTCAATTAATTGTTATCTGTACATTTACATATTATATAAAAAATATAATAAACGACCACTTATTTTATTAAAGGCAAAGGCAATCTACACACAAAACCACTTAATGTAAAGTGTAATATAATAAAATAGGTATTTAGTAGTTATAAGTTTTATTCCATGAGGGACAGAGAACTAACATCAGAAGTAGCTTTTGGTTTAACCGCAGCTATTCCCAAAAGCCTCAGAGCAGACGTGGGTCCGTTTGTATTCTCATTGTGACATTAAATATATTTAATGAAGAGATTTCAGTATACCAAATTAATGCTGTGTTTAAAAATAGAGTCAAATAAAACTATGTCCAAATTTATCATCTAATTCACGGAGAGTTTAAGAATTGCTGCGAAGTGAGCTAGTTTCATTTCTAAAACAATGAATTTCATATGTTTTATAGAAATTTTTTATGATATCCATATTACTTCTCCTTTATTTTACCTCAAAATGGAAGTAAAAGATCAAAAACAAGGTTTCTTTCAAGATGAGTGTGATTTATTCGATATGGATGTCTTTAAGACTACTGTTTTTAAAATGAACATACATACAGGAAAATATTGTAACTATCAATAACAACATAACAAATCCATTAAAAATCAGCCTACTTATCATTTCATATATCACATCTTGAAACTCGTCTCTTTTGAGTAAATGATGGCTTCATACAACAAATTAGCACACCAACCAAAGTCATCTGCTAGTAAAAATTAGGCTGCTCTGGTTGCCAATTCTGAAAAATAAACTAACAAGGTAACCTGAAGTACCAAACACAAATTATAGTTTTTCAAAAATCTATTGCGGATTAACTGTAAGGTTTTGTAAAGTTCATCTAGAATTAACGAATGAAAAAGGCCCACTCCCGTTTTCTGTTTATCACTAAGTGTTTTTCGGCTGTGGAGATCGCCAATTGCTGTTGGCCTCTGGATAATGCTTTCTTCGTGCTTGGACAATTGTGCCGACCTATTGGTAGATCTGCTTCAATCATTAGTATTTGGTATTTATAAAGTGTATGGAGTTTTAGAGATAGTGTGTTTGGAGTTAAAAAACAACATGTCTGATATATGTGTTTTACAAAGTTCTGTTATGATTTATTTTAAATTTTAACTCGGACTGTAGTTATGTGTTGTAAGCTATTCACCTGGAAGACATTAGGATCCAGATCTCGAAACGTATTTTTTGTATTATTAGGCAATGGTGGATGTAAAACAAAATCATTTCCTCTTCAAAATCAATTTTATTGGTTGTAATTACCCGTAATTTATTAATATAAGACCTGCAAGGCATTATAAAAAAGCCCCATAAATTTTAAATAAAACGTAATAAAAGTTTTACTATCTAGTTATCTTTCGTGATAAATTTAATACAACTTTTTTGCGTTTAACAGTAAAATGCACCGTGCAGTTTTTTTCTAAATTCTTCAAAGCAGTAATCATATTTGTAGTGAAAATTATAATTATCCATTAACAGGTGTTCATGTGTAAAAACAAAAAAATCTGTATACAGAACAATAACCATTATATTTAATACTAGCGGACCCGGCGCGCTTCGCTGCGCATTTCAATAAGTTTCCCGCGGCTTCGCACGCAATTTCCCGTTGAAAACAGTACACTATATTCACTTATTCATTTTCTATCACATTCTAAACATTGCTGAGATAATTGATAGTCGTTCCTTCCTTCGTGAGCTTCTTGGGCGCATTATGAAGGTATGTACCACATTCCTGATACTTCTGTCAAAAAAAAAACAACTAAGGTTGATTTTATAACATTCTTTATATTTGTAGCCAACGTAAGATAGTAATTATGATATCTGCATTGCTCTTCTGATCAAGCATGAGCATGGTTTATATTAAATAAATATTGCAGTTAAAGGTGAATTTTTACGTCAAATTTGAATTGTATTATCTGGATAGTAAAGTCTATGTTTAACAGTGATTGCAGAAACAGTTTAAACAAAATTTGTCGTTTCTCTTAAGCTTACTCTATGCTTTAAAACTATAAGTGTAAATATATTTTTTGTCGCATTATATATGTTTACAAAGAACAGCTGATTAAAAATTTGAAAAGACTCTTTCACTTAATAACATATGTTTGCTGCAATGCATTTCTTACGGGTATTTCTGTAACCAGTGGGGCGGAATCCTGAATCGGGAAAGGGATAAAAAGTATCCTATAACCTTCTACAGATCAAGACGAACAAATTAAAAAAAAAATTAGGCGAATCCGTCCAGCCGTTTGTGAGTGATGCTGTTACACACGAACAGTTTCATTTTTATATAATAGATTTGCGTACGAGTTACAGATAACGTTCTTTCAAATTATGTATGTGACCGGTGACCTTTATATCATCGTCGACTCTTAAAGCCATTTTCGATCTTCTTCGTCACTTTACAATCGACTCTTCATTCAAAGAGAACAAGCTATGGATCTAGAGATGACTATTCATAAGTTGCTTGTTATAACAAATTTATTATTCAATGAGTTCATTTAGAGAGACTCGGTTCAATCGCCGAAACCCTATTTGTGTTAGTTAGCTATAGATATATAGTTCAAGATTTATATTTATCTATAGTCACTAGTCACTAGTAGTATTTATCCCGGCAAAGCAAGTACTATGTATAAATCAATCTTTATCGAAATAAAATATATATTGCTATTAATACAATTTTATAGAATATGTATATACATAATATTATGAGAATTAAAATCATAAAGTCACATTTTGCACATACGAGTACATGTATACAATAATTAAAAAATTATATTAGGTATGAAATATGTACGTAATATGTAGCTATTAAGACGGGTGCTCTGACATAATAAGTTTAGTTTTGTGTTTAACCGTTATAAAATGTCTTATAGGTAATGATTATAAAATGTAAGAATCAAACAAGCCCTAGAAGCTTATAATAAATTTTTACTATAACTGATATTTACTAGAATTAGTTTTTAATTTTTACGTTTCAACATGTCACTCTACAGATATTCCGGGTTGTTTTTAAACCTACTTTACTTATTAACGAAACTGTATTGAACTCTTAGCATATCAATTGTACGTTTATAGAGAATTTTTTATTTTATTTTAAATTTTTTATACTATTGTTAGTAGTAAAAGTATTATTTATTGATACGTCTATAAAACTAGTTTAGTACATTTTTCAATTTATCATAAAATTATTATTATGTGTAAACATCAAGACTACTTCCCATTTGCAATATGTTTATTATTCTATGAACACCTTGCTTAATGACTAATAGAATGGTTATAAATATTTCCAGCAATAACCAAACCGTTCGAGGGGTAACTGCTGAAATATATGGGAATCATTTATAAATCGTTTAGCGCTTAAAAATAACAGTCAGCTTTTTATTTCCATTTTCTTTTCAATGCCAACCATAACCGGAGTTCTGTTTGTGAACATTTTATTTACTATTCATTTAGGTGATTACAATAAAAAATTATTATAATAAATGTAAATGTAATTATTATATAACTGGTTAAAATAATTACATTAGACCTTATATTGGATAGATCTGCGAAATTTTTGAACTTATAAAAGCTTTATTCAAACTTAATGAAGACACATTTGTACGCTTAATACATTGATTGTTGCATATTTCAAAACTTTTGTCATTAACACGTTCAGTGTTGCAAAATTATTAAAAATAGTAATGCAATATAGTTATTGGTGAATAACATCATAAAATAAATAAATTAGTATTGTACCTTAGAACCATCGTACATTATAAAACTCTCTTCATTTAAAATTTTGCAGTATAACACATATAGGGTGAGGAAAGAGTGTGAATAAAGTCCCAATAAAATTAGTTGATGCGAAGAATAATAATGGCGTATGTAGGTGGCAGTTTAACATTTAGGACTTATATAAATAGAAGCGGTCATTTTAAAATGTACGATCTTGGATTTATGTAGAATCATTTAAATTGGAAAGAGGTCATCTGGCAAATCACTTTTAATAGCCATAATGTGAGAAATATAAATGTTAAGTTTTGTTTATGAACTCTTTGTGTTAGGAAGAGTTCTCATATGGTATTTCGATTTGAATTTAACAGGTCATATCTTTTAGAGAAATACATATGGAATAACATTTGTATTTTTGAGTTCCTGTAAAATAA